>NC_056735.1:1379862076-1380162076 GCF_019279795.1 Protopterus annectens | reverse complement strand
TTTTAATGAAAATGTGGTGTGGTTGTGAGTTGGCATAATGGTTAAGGTGTTAACCTCACAGACACAAAAGTCTCATGCTGAAAGGGAAATTGGCAAGGCTTAAAATGGCCCACAAGGGCAGCTAGCCTAGTACTTACCTATAAACCTACTCTCCTTCAAAAGATAAAATGTACTAGTTAATACTACTTTAAACCACAAAGTAAAACTTTAATATCATTATTAGTTAAATCCTCCTGTTTACTTAGTACTTCTGTAAAAAAAAATCCAGCCTATATGAAGTGGGATAGAACTGTAAAGGCTGTCTTATGTCTTCTGTTACAAATAAAATACCTTTTTTAAACTTGATTCCAAAAATCTTTTCAAAAAAATGCCAAGAATCCTTCAACACATAGTCCTGTCACATATTTTTTCTAGTTTAATGTCAACAAGTAGTGTAATCATTACACTATTACATGTAAATCAACGTATTATAACATTATTCACATTTGTTTGTGTATCTTCATAAAAAGTACATACACATATTTATATTTACATTTTTAACTTAATGCTCATTAAATAATATAAAGATAAAACATATATGATATTTATAAAAGAATCAATTCACGTCCTGCTGTTATAAAAGAAAGGAAGTATTAAAAATATTAAAAACATTAAAAATAATAAAAGAAAAAATAAGAGAAAAGAAAAATAAAGAAAAAAAATTTCAATTTACATGATCAGAATGAAAGTTTTTTTCTTATATTTTGAATCAAATATATTACATCTATTCATTAGGTTACATTAACAATAATAATATAATATTTAAAATAATATGGTTAAATTAATGTATTTCCATATTTTTAAACATAAGGAAAGAGCTGCTTTTAGACCTTTCAGCTTATTATTATCATTGTATTCATTTTATTTTAGTTTATTTTAAGTTGGAGCAATGTATTTTCAATGTATGAAGTTTTTTGAATGTATATATCTTTAAAATTTTGATTCATTAGAAACGCGCCTTTTTGGCGCGAAGTTTATATAAGGTTTGAATTTAATAGAGTGCTGATATTTCTGAAGAAGTCCTACAACATTGTAGGATGAAAAGCATGTTTTAATTAGTGCGTTTAAAGTAATAAATCAGCAGTAGTTTCACCGCTTGGTTTCCTGGCGTTTCCTTTACTGATCATTATAACTGCTGCTTGCAAAGATTGGTTATGATGACTGGAGCTGACAGAGGTTGAGAAAGTGGAGACCTCTGTTCCTTGAGGAACCACTGCAGAATTCTCATGTGGAAATGAGTAAACTGTATTGTTAGAATACATGAGGCCATTAGAGCCAGAACTCTGAGGACCAGGGCAACCGTAGAAGTGCTGGAAATACAGATGGGTTTGAGCTATTTTTCTCTTCATCTACAGTCTGTCTGGAGGAAGAGACACTACAGATGCTTTTGCATCCAGATGACATCACATGAACTGAATGGCTTGAGTTGGATGAAGAAGCAACTTTTGATGGCTGATAGCTATTCCCCAAATACAGACACAGCAGGAGCAAATATTCTGTTACCTTGACCAATGATTCCATTAATAGAGCAGCTAGGCGCCAGTAGTCTAGGTAAGGAAAGACTCAGTTTCCATGAAACCACCGCTGAGCTACTACAATGGTCATGCACTTGGTGAACACATGGGGGTTGCTGTGGTAACACCAAAAAGGGGACTCTGAACTGAAAGTGATTGGTTCCCAGCTGAAAGCAAAGAAACTAGTATGATGATTTGGCTATTCTAATGTGGAGATAGGTGTCCTGGTGATCTACAGAGCACATCCAGTCACCTGGCTGATAACAAGGTAAAATTGACTGCACCATGACCATCATGAATTAGGTTTTCTTCACATAACTGTTTAGATGACTCAGCCGGAGTTTGTTTTTGTTTGGAACCAAAAGAAGGAAATATTGAATAAAATCCTGACCCTGTCTGATCTGGGGGACAT
This sequence comes from Protopterus annectens, assembly GCF_019279795.1. Lineage (NCBI taxonomy): Eukaryota > Metazoa > Chordata > Ceratodontiformes > Protopteridae > Protopterus > Protopterus annectens. The sequence goes on along the minus strand of NC_056735.1, from coordinate 1,380,160,111 downwards.
TTTGATGGCTCTTTTTGTAATCAAAGATAGAACTTTTCTTTTGGCGCCTCTAGCTGGCACAGTAATACATGTGGGAGTGACTGCCTTAATTCTGGGAATTCACGAAAAGGGAAGTGTAAAGTCTCTGGAACCTATCCTTCTCATTCATTCATTCATGGTCATCCATGCAGAAGAGTAGAGAGATAAACTACCTCAACTGCCTCCAAAGGGGGAGCAGTCAAGCAGCCATTCAGAGATGGTGGGGCTATCTATCAAAAAAGGGTCGACAGTATCCTTGGGTCTGTGTACCTCCTTGGCCTCTGGGCTTATGTCCATTGAAGGGGACACCTCTGTCTTGGCCACCACTGTCAGAATTTGACTAAAATGGCTGATGCCTGAACTTTCTAAACTAGAATGACTTCAGACCCTTTTAGTTCCACCTATATGATCTTTGTGGGGGGGGTCTCAAATTTCAATCTAATGGCAGAAAGCATTTTTCCATCTTAGTCAAACTTCTGCATACTTCCTTTTATGGAGGGACCAAGAAATAATGATCCATCATATGAGGTATATTGCAAAAGATACCTTAAACGTTATTCACAAAGCCACAAAGGTGCAGCTAATGCTGATGTCTCATCACAAAGCCTATTCCTGTAGCCCTTGCAACTACATCAGCTGCATTGTGCACGAACAGCAAGAAGAGGATGGTAATGTTCATCTTAGTGCTTAGTGAAGTCTCCACCTGTTTCCTAGAGTATGATAAGTGGAAGGGTCTTCTCAGAGTGGCAAGTGCTTCTTGAACCAAATTCCTTTGAAAATGATTCATGCGAGTGGTTTAGTTCAGGGACCTAAGTGAAAATTTGTCTAAAGTTTACATTGACTTCCCTAATCTCTCTATAGCCTTGGATTCTTTACTGTGTGAATGAACAGTGGTTGCATTCTCAGTCAGCTCCTTTTTGTAGCCACTACCACAATGATGTAATTGACAAATGGATTCCTGGGTCAGTGCTGTCTGTCCTTGGGGAGTCTAAGAATTTTGCCTGGCTTCCACGGTACCAAATCACAGATGCTGGGGTCCTGCTATGATCTCCTAATGGCTGCATCTATACGTTTGCCTGTTGGAGGGAACACCCAAGAAATAGAGGGGGCCAATCCATAGGCCTGACTGAGAACCTTCTCATGCAGGTGGGGGGGGGGGTATCTCTGGGTCAGGATCACCTATGTCACATACCCTCAAGAAGCTCACCAAAAGTGGCATCTTCCAGAGGGGACGAGGGGAGTAGATTCTCACAGTCCTCCAAAATGTTGTCTGAAGTGACAGACTCCAATGGAGAGTTGATGTGCCTCCTCTTACATGTCACTTTTTGGAACACTGGAGGGGTACCACCTGACACTTCAGAGAAATCTCTCTCTCTCTGATGAAGTCCTACTCAATAATCATTTTGATGACTTGGGAATAATGATTAGCTCTTTTAACTGTGAAGCCACATCTGGTGAGTGTGTAAGATTCAATGCAGAGTTAAACTCAGTCCTGGGAACTTTTGGATATGAGAATACGTCTGAATCCTCGGATCTTCTTTTTTAGGATTTAGAATCCTTTAATAGTTGAGAATATTTGTCTTTCCCCAATAGCTTTTTCTTTTTTTTTTTTGCTTGTCTGCCTCAAGTTTTGGGAGCATCACCTCTTTAATTATCAGCTTGTTTTCCTTTCTGAAAGGGCTCTAAGCCCAAAAGCTTTACAAATAAGGGTAGTCTGTGGGGAAAGAGAGAGAGAGAGACACAGACACACACACACACACACACACACACACACACACACACACACACACACACACACACACACACACACACACAGATATTCCACTCCCAAACACACCATTTACGGATCATGGGTGTCTTGGGGTGAGATTTTATGGCCACATTTTTGGAACTTTTTAAAACTTTTTTTCTCTTTCTCCATGATATGAAGTCAAACAACCACACACACACACACACACACACACACACACACACACACACACACACACACACACACACACACACACACACACACACACACACACACAAGAATGTAAGCTTAAAACTACTACAGTGATGCCAAGAATCAGACAACTACCTGAACAGGATATAATCTAAAATTTCAACAGTTACCTAAAACTGTAGTTATAGCTATAGTCTCCATTTTTTAAGTAAGCAGTGGTGACAGTGTTAACTACATAATGCCAAGAAGGGGAAAATGCCAAGAAGGGAAAAGCAGTGGTTGGGAAAGGATTTTCCAAAGAAGGGAAGTAGCAAAGATAAGGAAGAACAATTTTTTAAACAACTTTATATAACTTAAGGTAAGTTGGTTAATGAAATAAGAGGAGAAGCACTTCTCAACACAGCATAATCTGCATCTGGTTGCAATGGCAACAAACAGGACAGCAGAGCTCTGTAAGTGCTCTTACTGTAACACTAAATGTTTAATTATATCACTGCTGCAGTAGCCGTTAGTTGTGTGGGTTATATCCTGCAAAGGATATAACGGCCAGCCAGTCTTCCAAAGTCTGAGATTCCCCCCACACATGTACCTGGGCTGCTGTGGCTCATGCTCCCAAGAGAGAAAACAGAGGCATAGGTACCAAATATCTTCAGGACTTTCTTCCCCCAAAAAAGGAGGTTGCTACTCTCCTGATAAAAATACAGTTATGACTACAAACCTTTTATACAGAAAAACTATGTACAAAAGGGAGGTGCAGCTTCTTCTTCAGTTATATAATTGAACATCTACTGTTATGATAAGAGTACTTACACAACTGTACTATGTTAATCATATATACCTGCTGCAGTAGCCTTTAGCTATACAGGTAGATTACCATAGCTTACACAGCTAGTAGGGAGGAAGAATTAGAATCCAGGAACCCCTGTTAAATGTCCTAGCAAAGCCTGTTCTAGACCTAGAAAATAATCCAGTTTGTAATGCTTTGTAAAAGTATGTATAGAGGACCAAGTAGCTACATCTAGAATGCTTCTGGCATCCACCCCTTTCCAATATGCATTCAAAGAAGACAAGGCTCTAGTGAAACCCTGAACCTGATTTTAACTGTTTCACCATGGTGGGGAAAAATAAAAAGCAATAGCAAGGGACAACCATCCTAAAATAGTCTGTTTTGACACAGGTCGCCCTTTCTTTGTCCCATCTAGGAAATAATAAGCTATTCAGCTTTCCTAAAGGACTTAATGCTGACAAGATAATACATGAATTGATTTTGTACATCTATAGTACGAAGAATCTTTTCTCCCTGGTTTTTAGGTTCAGGAAAGAATAAATGGAGATTGATGGTTTGATTGAAAGTAAACTATAAAACAAACCTTGGCATGAATAATGGATTTGTTTTTAAAGTAACCATATCTCTATAGAAACCAAATAGGGTTTACCCACAATAAGAGTTTACAACTAAAGATACATATCTTGTAGATGTCAGAGTAAAAAGCAACACAGTCTTCCAAGTAATGGACCATAAATCAACCCAATAATCTGGTTCAATGAGAGAGAAAGTTAACTAGCCTGGCACAAAGTTTAGATCCCAGTAAGGTGCTGCCTGCTTCCTAGGTGGTCTTAAATGCAAAACCCTTTCAGAATCATCTTGACCGAAGACTGAAAAGAAAGGGTAGGATCCTTGAATAAAAATGCTGAAATGGCTGACAGATGAAGCTTGACTTATGAATAAGAATGGCCATGGTATATAATCCCTGGTTAATAGCATGGAACCAGCTAGTAAATCTCTTCCCTTTAGCAATGTAAGACTTCCTAGTAGCAGGTTTTCTTGCCTCCTTTAGTACCTGCTGCACATCTCCAAAACAAAGAAGCCTAAATGATATCACAACTGCATCATCCAGGAAGCCAGCTGTAGTTGAATCAGTCTGGTGTGTATCAAACTCATGTCCTGTGTGAGTGGTTCCAATTTATGAGGAAGATTGTGGTAACTGTCCTCGACCAATTCCATGAGAAGGAAGAACCACTGTTGCCTAGGCCAAAACGGAGTCACTGCAGTGATCTTTGGAAAGCCCATCTGAGTCTTCACAATGACCCTGAATAGCAATGGAAAGGGTGGAAATGCATACAAGAACATTCCCATCCAGGGGAATGAAAAAACATCTCTTTCCAGGCCTGCTTGCAAGGAGTCCTGGAGAAAAATTGCTTTAGATATTTGCTTTAAAAAGGATGCAAACAGACTTCTTGAGATGTCTCCACAATTGGATAAATTGCTGGAAGACCCCCACCACCATTTAATTTTTATTTGTGAGGGTCTGTTGTGGTTCTGCTCAGCTTGTCTGCCACTATATTTTGCTCTGACAGAATATACAATATTTGCATGGTTAAACACTGCTGAACTGTCATGTCCCAAGCAACCATAGTTACACTGCACAGAGGGTAAGACTTGGTACCCCTGTTTGTTTATGTATCACATCGCTGTAGTGTTATCTGTACTAACTTACAAAGCTCCTGGGGACCACTAATGATGAACAGATGCTACAGCATTTAGCACAACTATCTCTTTCATATTTATATGCTTTGGCCTGTCTGTTTTGTTCCAAATACTTTGAACTTTTATCCCATTGATACAGCTGCCCACGCAAAATCCAATGTGCCTGCTGCTACAGATTGGAAGAGAAAAAGGAATCTGAATTCAGAGTAATCTTATCTCTACACCAGAGAAGCTCTCTCTTACAAAACCCACTATTGGAATATTAAAGTCCAGTGATGAAGAATGTTGGATGCAGACTGTCTTTAAGAACCACTGGATTTTTCTAATGTGTAACCTGGCAAGAGGGATCATGAGAATCATAGATGCCAAGATCCTTAGAATCCTGATATATAAGCATGAGACTGAATGGAGAAACTCAGGAAATTTTCTAGATACAAGTCCACTTTCTTCTGAGTAAGAAATGCGTTTAGAATGGAGAAATTCAGAAGGCATTCTAGAAAGACTGTTCTGTGAGAAGGAATCAGAGGATTTTTGTGTGTTGATCTGAAAAGTACAGTTTTGTACCTACCATAAATGTAGATGTCCGATAGATATGCAACTGCAGTCATAACATATGGGTTGTCCTGCCTCAGGCAGCCCTCGGTCGGCCGAATTCCAAAGTCTGGGTCCGGCATCGGCTGGTGTCGCCTCCTCTCCGACGTCACAATGGCTGGAGTATAAAGGCATCGGCCGACGCCATCTTCTTCAGTGTTTCTTGCCCCAGATGCCAGGTGCCCTCCTAGGAAGGCTAAATTTGGTGAATGGATAAACAATTCCAGACATGCACAACAGTAATAAACAGATACACCATAGGAGATACCCCCAGCTGATAGGAATAGGGGAAATGGACCCAAAAAGAAGGAAAAGAGGGGAAGGAGGGAGGAAAAATCCGACTGCAGTTGCATATCTATCGGACATCTACATTTATGGTAGGTACAAAACTGTACTATGTCCTTCAAGAATGCAACTGCAGTCATAACATATGGGTTGAATACCATAGCCAAGCTGGGGGTGGATGGAGTTAAGAAAAGGATGGTGTAGCTAGAATGCCCTGCAGGACTGCCAAAGCAAAGCCTGCTCGGGATCTGGAGTATAAAGGCAGGTTGTAGTGTTTGGTAAATGTATGCATGGAGCTCCATGTAGCAGCCTCTAGGATGTCCTTTCTAGCCACTTCTCTTAGGAAAGCTGTGGATGTGGCTATAGCTCTGGTGGAATGTGGCCTAATATTGGCTGGCACACTTTTTCCATGGTAAGAATAGCAGAATCTGATGCAGTGTCCAATCCATTTTGAAATTGTTTGCTTGGAGATTGCTTTTCCTTGCTTTCCAGCAGCATAGGCTACAAACAGCTGGTCAGACTTTCTGGTGGCCTTAGTTCTGTCCAAGTAGTAGCGTAGTTGCCTGTGTATGTCCAAGGTATGTAGCAGTCTTTCCCCTCTATTTTGAGGATTGGGGAAGAAGGTAGGAAGGTGAATAGCTTGATTTAGAGACCCCCTGGAAATTACCTTTGGCATGAATGAAGGATTTGTTCTTAGAGAAACTCTGTCCTGATGAAAAATGAGGAAAGGAGGTACTGCCATGAGTGCCTGTATCTCCGAGACTCTTCTTGCTGATGTGACTGCCAATAGAAAAACCATTTTCCATGATAGAAATTGTATCTCTGAGGTTGCTGCTGGCTCAAAGGGAGGAAGAGTTAATTTTTCCAATACGAAATTGAGGTCCCATGCAGGTATTGATTGTTTTCTGGGAGGCTTGATATTCTTTATCCCTCTCAGGAACTGTCTTAGCAAAGGATGTGAGAACACTGGTGGATCACAATTGTATCTTGCTGAGATTGCTGAGGCATGAATCTTTATGGAGGAATATGAGAGTCCAGAATGAAACATTTCTGCCAAGTATTCCAATATCTGAGGTATACTCAGTACTGTTGTATCCTGACCCCTGTTTGCAGCCCAGATGCTGAATCTCTTCCACTTGGCTGAATAGGCTTTTCTGGTGGATGGTCTGCGTGCTTCCAATAAGATGTCCTGAACTGCCTTGGAAAGATTGGAAGCGGAAGGAGTTAAAGTAACCTCCAGGCTGTCAGATGTAATGTTTTTAGGTTTTGGTGGACAGTCCTGTAGTTGTGTTGTGTTAGGAGCAGGGGCCAAAGGGGCAGAGGCCACGGCTTGGTCCGAGTTATGCTCAACAGCAATGGGTACCAGTGTTGCTTTGGCCAATCTGGAGCTATCAAAATGCCTGTTGGTTGTTCTGCTTTGATCTTCAGGATCACCTTGGTCAACAGTGGCAGAGGAGGAAATGCATAACTTTTTAGGGAGTTCCAGCTGAAGGAGAGAGCATCCGTTGCCCAGGCTAGTGCATGGTGGGTCCTGGTACAGAACTTTTCCAGGTGATGATTCGTGTGAGACACAAATAGATCTATGTCCGGTCTTCCCCATGTCTTTGTTATTTGTGAGAAGATGTGTGGATGCAGCATCCATTCGTGTGGATCCAAGAAGTTTCTGCTCAGTTTGTCCGCCAGTACATTGTCCTTGCCTGGTACAAACTGAGATTGCAGGTGTATCTTCAGACTCAGTGCTTTTTCCCAGAGAATCATTGTTAGTCTGCAGAGGGGGTATGAATGAGTCCCTCCCTGCTTGTTTATATACCACATGACAGTGGTGTTGTCTGTCCTTATTAGTAAATGTCCTTGCTGCAGTGATTTTTCAAAACCCTCAATTGCATGCATCACTGCCAGCATCTCTTTTTGGTTTATGTGCAGATGTCTTTCCTTTGGTGTCCATTGACCTTGAACGCATCTGCCCTCCATGTGCGCCCCCCATCCATGATCTGAGGTGTTTGTTGTAATAATTTGACCTGCTTGAGGTCTGCTGAAAGGCATGCCTTCGTTTAATTGACTTGCTTGAGCCCACCACAAGAATTCCTTTTGCAGGCATGGAATGAGTGGGATTACGTCCTCTAGGCTTTGGCTATGTTGGGACCATAAGCTTTTCAAATACCATTGCAGCTTTCTCATATGAAGTCTTGCCAAAGGTATCAGAAGAATGCATGATGCCATGAACCTCAGGGCCTGCAGGAGTTTCCTTGCAGTCAACTGGGAGAGCTTTGCTAGGCCTTTGAAGTACTCTGGTAGCTGCTGTTGTTTTTCCTCTGTGAGGTAAGCCATTTGTGTTTGTGTGTCCAGTTTGGCTCCTAGGAAAATAATCTGTTGGGATGGCAGTAGCCTTGATTTCTGAACGTTGACTGTGTATCCCCAGGCCTGTAGTAGTTGCATGACATAGTCCAAGTTTTTTATTAATATTTGTCTGTTGTCTGCTTGTATGAGGCAGTCGTCCAGGTAGGGGTATATTTGAATTCCCTGGAGTCTGCAGTGTGCCACTACTGATGCCAGGCATTTCGTGAACACTCTGGGTGCAGTAGATAAGCCAAACGGCAATGCTGAGAATTGATAGTGCTCTGTCCCTGCAAGAAATATGAGGTATCTTCTGCAGCTTTGTCTGACTGGGACATGCAGGTATGCCTCCTTGAGGTCCAGAGTGACCAGCCGAGACCCCTTGCCCAGCATGGGAAGGAGTTGCTGTAACGTCAGCATTTTGAACTTTGGCACAATGAAAAAGGTATTTAGAGTAGACAAGTCCAGTATAGGCCTCCATTTGTTTTCCTTTCTTGGAACAAGGAACAGTCTTGAATAGAATCCCTGGCCTTGTTCCTGGGGAGGTACCTTTTCTATTGCTTTTAAACTTAATAGCTTTGAAACTTGAATGAGTGCCTCTGCCCTTTGATGGTGTGGCAGGTTTGGCATGCCTTGTCTTGTAGGTAAAGTATGGAAGTGGAATCTGTAACCCGTGTCTATTAAATCCAGAATCCAACTGTCCTTGGTTAAGATATGCCAGTTCTGTGAGAATAAGGATAATTTTCCGCCCAAGGGTGCTTCTCTCTGAGCCCTTGTAGGCGGTATGAAAGTCAAGTCACTGTGATTGTCCTTGTGGTGCAGCTGGACTGGCTGCAGCACTTCTTTGATTTGTAGGTTGCCATTGGCGTCCCCTGTAGGGGCCTCGGTATTGGCCTCGGCCTTGGCCACGCCTGTTCTTTCCCCTTTGAAACTTGTCCAAGTCTGGGAAGGACCAATTCTTTGAAGGCCAGTTTCTACTGAATCTGGGTGGCTGAACCTGGAGGAAATCCTTGACTGTCTGTACTGACTTAGCTTTTTCTTCAATGGATTTCAACACATCTTGTGCATTAGCACCAAAAAGCTTCTGTTTTTCCAGAGGTGCATCAAGTAACTTTACTTTGACATGGTCTGGCAGTGGCTGATCCTTTAACCAAGCATATCTACGTATCACAGCCCCAGTCATAGCTGCCCTACATGAAGCTTCCAATGCATCATAACCACACTGAAGAAAATGATTGTTAACCTGCTGAGTGTTATGTATGTGATCCTGCAATGCCTTTCTGTCAATAGGCTCAGGAGAGGCTAACTTTTTCTGCAAATCATCCAGTAAAAAATCCTGGTACTGAAACATGTGAAAAAGGCAGTTAAGAGACCTCATGGCTAGGGTGGTAGAGGTATAAACTTTTTTACCCCATCTCTCCAAAGACCTGGCTTCCCTATCTGCTGGCAAAGGATTCTTGGCAGTGGAGGTAGCCACTCCCTTGGGGCCCTGTGAAATAGTTTCTAAATCCACGGTGTGGGCCTTAAAAAGATGTCTGTGAGTGTCAGGGACTCTGTAATATCTGTCTGGCTTGACAGGAGCAGGGGGGAGCGAGTCAGGGTTAGCACTGGAATCGGAGAAAACATCATCCAAAACATCCATCACAGGAGGAATAGCTAAAGGTCTGTGCTGGGGAAGCTTTAAGAAGGTACGGAGCCTTTTCCTGGAATCAGAGAATTCCTGACCCTGCCATTGGAAATGTTCCCTCATTGAATGCAGGACTTCACCAAAAGAGAAATCCTCTGGAGGAGAGGCAGAGGGAATTGATTCCTCAGCATCAGAGTCCTCATAGGCCTGGAAGGATTCTTCTTGAATATCTGAATGCTCAGAATCCCCAGAGGCCTCATCTGAAGAGAGGTTTTCAGTCTGCTCAGCTCTAGGCCTTTTCTCTGTGGGAGGCTGAGAACCTCTGTCTGGGTGAGGCTGAGACCCCCTGATAAGGGAAATTAGGTCTGCAGCAAGAGACATAATCTGTTTGTCAGAAGAGGGGGCCTGGACAGCAGGTTTAGGATGGGCCTTGGCCTGGCTGGTGGCCTTAGCACATGCAAAGGCCTTGATGGACACAGATACAGGAGGTCTAGCAGCCCCACGTGCAGGAGTGACCTTGTCCACCGGAATGGTGTCGGGTAAATCCAGAACTTCGGTATCCGGAGGAAAATCAACAACCGGCACCAGAGAGGTCTCCAGGACCGAAGGACTAGTTAAAGCTGTGTCGCCGGCCTGGAGCGGCTGAATTACCGCTTCCGCAGGGACCGAAGCACTAGCGGAGGGTCTAGGAGTAGTATCGGTGGAGGACGCGGGCCGAGGATGCCGGTCCCGGTCCTTGCGTTTTTTGGAAGATTGAGCTGTTGGTAGATCTGACGGCATGGTATATGCGAATGATTCGCCAAAGAAGTCTTCAGCAAATTCTGCCCGGCGCCTGAGAGTGCGCTTATTAAAGCAAGCACAGGCAGCACAGGCCGAGACGTCGTGGTCTGGGCCCAGGCAAGGAAGACAGTAAGAATGGAAGTCCTTATGAGGTATTTGTTTACCACAAGACAAACAATTATTAACTTTCTCAATTTGTTCTGACATCGGCTGAGGCAAGAAAAAATGTTCCCCAACGGGGTACTTGGCTTTTAGATGACTTCGGTACTGAAAACACAGGAGCTGACCGACCGGCACTTGCAAACTGCTTCTGCTTCGGGCACCGCGCGGCAAGAAAGACTGAAGAAGATGGCGTCGGCCGATGCCTTTATACTCCAGCCATTGTGACGTCGGAGAGGAGGCGACACCAGCCGACGCCGGACCCAGACTTTGGAATTCAGCCGACCGAGGGCTGCCTGAGGCAGGACAACCCATATGTTATGACTGCAGTTGCATTCTTGAAGGACATCCCAGGCCAGTAAGGAGATTTGTAACCAATGTAAGGGATTCCTGAAACACGGAAAAATACTCTGCAAAGATAAGAAAGTTGTCTAAATAAGGAAATATGTGAATTCCATGCAGTCTGTACTGAACTATCACAGGAGTTAGATGCTCTTTGTAAATAACTTTGGAGCTGTAGACAACCCAAAGGGTAATGCAGAGAACCATCAAGGTAACCTAAACAGAGAAAGAATTTTGAAAAATATGAAATCTGTGAGAGTGGGAATGTGATGATAGGCATTTGGCTTAAGAGCTGATGAAACAGGGAAGTCTGGTTTGCAGGATGAGCGAGAATACCCCAAAAGGAGGAAGGTTTTCACACTGTCCCTTTTTACCAGAAGGTAACATGCTTTTGTTTGATCCTTTCTGACACTTTTTCTTTTGGCAGAAGATTGTTAGGGTTGTTTCCTTTGCTTTTTGAAAAGGAGCCCAGAGAATTTTGTATTTTTTTGAAGTAAGGGTTGCAAAATCTTGGTAACCCTCTGAATTAATTTTCCTCTTTCATTAAACTGAGCCCCTGGCTAGAAGAAGGGTCAAACAAAACCTAATTATCCAAAGAAGTATTTAAAATCTTAGGTTTTACATACTCTGAAAACTTTTGATTACATACCTATGCAAAACATCTCATCACAATAGCAGTAGTTGAGCTCAAATGTTTAGTGATCTGAGAAACATCAGCAATACAATAATTCAGAGAAACCTACCTTTTAAAGAAAGGATGGCAAAAATGGTCCTCAAATTGTCAAAATAATCCAACATATGCCTCAACATATGAGTCTAGTAATTCAAAATTCTGAAGGCTAATTTTGAAAAAGAAGATTCTCTTTCCAAACCTGTTAAATGTTTTTCCATTCTTGTTTGACGGTGGAAGATTAGCATAAACCACATTCTTATTAGCAGATGGAGAATAAATAAGAATACCTTTTGAGTCAGACATGAGATGAGAAACAAATTTTTTTAAGACTAAGGAACTATATAAAGTCGGCCTGCCTGTTTAGTAATTGACTCAGGCATATTGCAGGCAGTATCTAAAACATTCCCCAGTACTGGCAAAAGAAGAGGAAAGAAGGAGGTAGTGGAACATCTACCTGCAACATGTATTTCCTTATAGAAGAATGAATTTTCACTTCTTCCCATTGAAACAAGCTATTAATTGTGGACAGTTTCAGAAAAGCATAATTCCTTTATAAGGAACACTGAGGAAGAAAACACAAAAGATGCCCTATTCATGTCAAAGTCAGAATCATAAAATGGGGGGTACCCTCAGGCACTGAGGAAATAATACCAGGTCTTTTAAAAAAACTGTTAAATTGTTTTAAAGGTTTCAAAGCTTGCAAAAACCACCTTGCGAAAGTAATAAACAAAACTTCATCAACACAAGCACTGTCAAAATCAGATAAATATTTAGCTTTTTTTGTTTCTTTTTTCTAGTGATATCCCTAAAAAGCAACAGACTCAAGGACAGAGTCTCATCCCAGGAAGTAGGTTTCTTTACCCAGTCATGCATGGAAGTACTCCCTTCTGAAACTCTCATAACTGAAGAAACTGGCTCTCCCAATACTGCTAGGGACATCTGAACAGCAGCAAAAGGGGTCTATATTAGAACATCAAAGTTTCAAAACTTCGAAATGTTCTAATACCGACCCCTATTCAGCGAAAGCTGAAAACATCGAACATACAGAACAGCAAATTTTTTCCTAGGGAAAAAAATTTGCTGTTCCAAAACACATACACACAACACAAGCACACCAAACAAACAGCAGTCCACACACATACACCTAAAATCTTACACCTAACCCTACACTAAACTATACATACACCACTAACTATCCACTTACCTTAACCCAAACCCTAACCCTAAGTTCCGTCACTATCGCACACTCACCTCACCTGCACCCTAACCCTAACTCACCTAACCCGCACTAACCCTCACGTCCACACAATCGCACACTTACTTGACCTGCACCCTAACCCTAACTCACCTAACCTGCCCTAACCCTCACGTCCACACAATCACACACATACCTAACCCACACCCTAACCCTAACTAACCTAACCCGTGCTCAATCGCACACTTACCTGAACCCAACCCGTAACTTTCCACAGCGCTGAAAATACCGAAGCAACAGAAACGGACAACCGAATTCTTTCCCTAGGAAAAAATGTGGTTTTCTGTAGCTTCGATATTTTCAGCGTTTGATGAATACGGGTCGATATTAGAACATTTGAAGTTTTGAAACTTCGATGTTCTAATATAGACCCACAAAGGACATGGCTAATCTTCAGTCTATGGGGGCTGAAGGGACTACACCAGAGGATTCTGGAGAATCAAGTGAATGGTCTGAGGAACAACCAATGGCCACTGTAGAAACACTGACCAGTGGCTCAGGCACTACTTGGGACCCTTTGTCAGCAAGGGCTCTCTTGCAATTTTCTTTTTCTTACGTACAACAGGAGAAGAACTGAAGGACCAGTAGGTTAATACATGTTCCCTGGTAAGCATAGCAGGAAGGAGCTGGTCAGAAGATAAGCTGTCATTAAAGTGTTTGGAAGGACCACACATAATTACAATTTGTAAAACATAAACTAGTCCCACATCAAACACAAAAGTAATCACATAAGCAGTATATTTTTGCCCCCCCAAAAAAAAATAGTTAATACCATCAAATATTATAAAAGTATAAAATTAGACTGGCAAACCACAGTTATGTAACTGTCTGGGCAAAATAGTAAAAATAGCCGTAATTCTGGTATTCTTAAAAAAAACAGGTATGATTATTAAAAAAAAAAATGTGTCAAAGGAACTCTCCAGAGTGAACTGATCAGCCCAGAAACGAAGAAGCTGACCATTGATTCTCTGAGGCCCAGGAGAAACACTCTTGAGGGTTACAAGAAATTACTTAAGATATTTGGTACCCAGGTTGCTGTTTTGTGCCTTGAGAGCTCAAGCCACAGCAGCTGTTGTGCATATGTGGGGGGGAGGGGGGGGATCTCAGACTTTGAAAGATTACATCCATGGCAGGATATAACCCATAAAGCTAAAGGTTACTGCAGCAGTGATATATGATGAACATCTGAGATAAATCCATACACTAGGATACGAAAATTATTTTTAAACTGGCTTGAGGCTGGAGCACTAGTTTTGCCTGGGTGGATCTGACAAACTGCTCAAGGACCCATAAGTCAGATGTGACAGATGGAATGAATAGGATATAATTACTGCATGTACTGTATAAAATCAATGTACTGTGCATATTGTAACTAGCCTTTTGAAGATGTATCCATATTATCTATATATTGCAAATACAGTAAAGAATAACTCTCTTTGTTTTCTGCTAAAACTTGATAAATTATAAACCGCCTATCCATGTGTTGAGTCTGTTCCATATACATATTTTATCTCCAGACTAGTCTGAAAATGATTTAGATGGATCACTACTCTATCCTGGTTAACAAACTGAAAAAATAAATTCATAAACTCACTTCTGATTTACTAAATAAATAAAGGGTCACTGAACTACCCTACCTTCCTAGTTATCAAATAAATAAATTTAAAGAAAATAAATATTGCTCTCTGCTATTAGCAAGTCTTCATGACAAAGTCGCTGCTTGTTGTATGCTTTCTCTGAGAGCAAATTACATTCCTTAACATATGCTCACTACCCTATCCACACCCAGTTAGCTAATTCTCTGCTGTCTGCAAATCTAATGTCTTAAATGGCTAGTTGTCCACTGCATCATCATCACCATCATCATCATCTTTGCTCAACTGGTTCCTGTCTGTAAATAAGTCCCCCAACCAATGAGCTGTACACAATATTCTAGCTCTCTTTCTTGTTAGTATCTTCCCATGTGTGTTTCTTGTGAAACTAATCTATGTGCTACCTTCCTGACTGAAGGCTATTTATCTGATTGGCTAGATCTCTGGTGCATGCTAGCCCTTGAATGAATAACTTTCTGGACTTAATAAGTACCTGAGTGTCCAGTTCCCTGGGTATAAACTAGCATCCACTGGTTAGATCCCTGTTGTGTGCTAGCCCATAACTGACGAGCTCCCTGATGATTTGTAGGCTGACTGTTTAGTTCTCCAGTACATACTAGCCCACCGCTGATTAAATCCCTGGTGCTATTCCTTGACTATCTTGTTCCCTTATGCACTGCTGCCTGACTGTCTAGTTTCTGAGCATGCTAGTCTCGCAACAGTTTGTCCTTGGAGTATGGCAACTCCTGAATTTATCATTCCTTGACAATCTCTCTTTTCATTCTTAAATTAATGGCACTCCATACTGGCTATCTGCCAAGTGTGCATTTGCTAATTGCTTCACTGGTTCCCTGCTATGTACTAAAACTAGTTCAGGTATTTTCCTAACTTGCGCTAAACCTAGACTGACTAGGTCCTGCTTGGTTAGCTCATTGCAGAATGCATGCAGTCTTGGCTAGTTCATTGGTTCATTAGTTCCTTGCATATGTTAGTTTTCTTCTTGATTAATTCCATTGTTCATTAGTTTCTTCTTGTATGACAAATCGTGGCTTAATAGTTCCTGCAGTATGTTACTCCTTGCTTAACTAGATTCCTTATTTGGATAAATGCTTACCTCCAATTCCCTTGTCAAGCCACCAGAGAGTTTGATTCCTTGCTAAGGTGGCATACACTGTCTGCTTGTCTCTACATTATGACTTTTTGTACTGCACACTATCAATATAATGTATTTGCACTGTTTTCCATCTGTAAGTTGTGATGGACGTATTACAGTACTGTCTACATTAGATTTTTCAGTATCTTGTGAATTTAGTAACCTCATAAGTGTTGGTGAAAATGAAGCACATGCTTGCTTTGTGAACTCCAGCTGGTTCATAGGTTCATAGGTGTTGACTAGGCTAACAACCACAGGGGGCAATGTTAAGCCTAGCCATGTATCCCAAATCTCCGACAAGTTCTGATACCCTTGACAAGTGTAAGCAAGGGCTGGGGAGATGAGCCATTTACAGGTTGCCTGTGTCCATTAGAGACATAGGTGCCAAACTAGAATTTCAGGGTCCCCATTCGGTTGTCCAAGTTGCACTTGAGTTGGGTTAAGGAGGAACTCTGCTTCACATGGATGGAGAGCCAGTTCTACAGATGGGATAGTCTCTGGGATACATATCTGTCTCTCCAGCAGGTCCTATTTATACCACAGGCAAGGTTTAAGTCTTTAGAATGGGTAATGCTGGTGCTCTTTGTTTTGTGGATATGCAGGAGAGTGGGGTCTGACAATGCCCTGTATGCCAGGCATACAGGGTATGTCTATAACACTCAGGAAATGAAGCACAGTAAATGCAAAAATGAGGAACTGACACTTTTAAAAAAAATTGCAGGCATAACAAACTGCTTGAAATAATCAGATGAGAAACATTACTAGACAGTGCAAATTAATAGCTATGTACAGTTCTCACTAAAGATATCAGCCACTTACTTCTTCAAAAGATCCATGTTCTTTACATCTCTTGGAATGCAACCCTGTGAATCTGAACTTGTACTTGGGGATAAATCCAGTCTCTGTACTGAAGACGCCGAGGAAAGTTTTGATATACACTCCACTCTGTTCAGTGATATACCACTGCAACACAACAGTTTTAAAACAAATCACTGTTCCTAGTTTAAAAGTGCTATGTTCTGACTTCAGACAACATTGTATTTTACAGACTGCAACTTATACTGAAATAGAAATGCCACAAATTAAGAGACAGTAAAAACAGAGCATGACACATGCAAGCAAGTAACAGATATATGAATCAATCAATAAAAAAGGCTAATGCACACAACTTAACACAGATATGCACCTTTCTGAGTTTTGCTGAGCCAAGTATATCGGCAATACAGTAAACAGTGCATTATTACAGCACTCTCTGCCAAACCTTTCATGAACTGTCCTCATTTTGGAGGAATGTACATTTTTTTCAGGCTTGAGCTCCCCCTGCACATCATGTATCTATTTTTGGAGGTAGGTCTGTATTTTCAGGCTTGATTTACCCCTTCACACAATTTCCTGAATCCCTTTCATCACATGAGGTTTTTGAAGGAGTCTAGCACAAAAACAAAAGAAAACACCCTCACATTACCAATTAGTGCTACCAATAACTTAAAGAAAGAGGACACACACCTTACGTCTTACTTTCTAGAAGCAAAAAAAAAATACCTATGTGGTAGAATTTTGCAGTTCATTAAATTCTCAAGATTTTATGCTCTCTTTTTGATAAGATGCGGATATATTTTCCATCATTTTGTCACTCTCTGTTTTTTTTTAAATGTGTTAAATGTGTTGCTGAGTAGTATCCCACATTCATACTGTAAGCAGGAAGAGTTATGTGATATATGGTATTCACATTTTATGCTAATTAGA
Organism: Protopterus annectens; assembly: GCF_019279795.1. Classification (NCBI taxonomy): domain Eukaryota; kingdom Metazoa; phylum Chordata; order Ceratodontiformes; family Protopteridae; genus Protopterus; species Protopterus annectens. The sequence continues at coordinate 1,380,143,126 of NC_056735.1, read as the reverse complement.
TGCCCACATTTTTGGGGGGATGTCCCTACCTTTCAAGGACCTATCTATTTTCAATGTCTGTAGGCTGTGATGTATGCTCTCCTTTTCCTGGATGAGATGTGCGTATCCCCTATTCACTGAGACCTACATTCCAGGATCACCAGAGCAACTTCAGCTTCTGTTCTTAACAGGATAGAAAGGGTAAGAAGAAACAAACTGAAACTGAGTGGCGGGTTTAAAAGTAAGATAATCTAATGAGAAATTAACATAGCAGTGTTTAAACATTAAAAGACAGGGAAATGTAATGTGGTTATGATAATCAATGTAATCATATGGGAAAAAGATAGCATACAATTTAAGAGTTCTATATATGTTTGCAAATACAGAGCCATAGCTGGCTCTTCTATCCCCCAGGGCTGTTCTCCAGTATGGCACCCTGCCTCCCCAGCTCTACATCTGAAGAGCAAAAACATCCTCCCTAGCCAGATCTGTGACATCTCCCCATCCTCTCACCTCATCATTGGAAAAGCAACAACAGCAACAAAAAGTCCCTTCTCTGATTTGGCACTCCTGCTGTACTAAGGAGGAAGAATGCCAGGTCCTAATGCCCTACACTGATGCTATACATGAGAACAAAATAATATATTTTTTTAAAGCTGACTTCTGAAATCTAACACTCTCACTCTCTACTGTCAGGCACAAAAAAATTGGATCTGCTGATCGTGCCCTCTGACATATTGCACTTGGGATACCTGCCTTCTTTGCCTCACCTTAGATACATTTCTGTATATATACATACATACCTCACTACTACAGATGACATCTCCTATAAATTCCCCTAATTTTTTTCCTACGTACCAGTTCTGTTGCTCATTCTTTCCCTCTCAAAACAACTGTAAACTAATTTACAGTTGACACAAATGTACTATTACAATTATCAGCATCTCTTACTGCATTATTACTAAATATTTTTCACAGCTTATTTCATGTATCTAAAAGTGAAGGCTGCATATAGATATCCACCACTGTTAATGGTTATAATGAGAAATAACTGTATATTGTAAAACAAATGCAATCCTATATATTGTTTGTACGATTGTACTTTCTCCTTTCATGAATCTAAGTGAAGTTTATACATATATATCCATCACTGTTAGTGGCATAATGTAATCAGTATGAAAGTCTGTATACTGAAGAATGCAATGTGAATGCAACCCTATAGAATGTAAGTAAAATGCTGATTTTATATTATTCCTTTTGTCTTAGCCAATTTTTGCTGAATCTTAAGTGTATATATTTTTAGTAGGAACTTTTCTCTCCAAACCTCTAATGAATAGGGGTTTTATTGCCCAGTTGGACTTTCCTGATAATTAAATGGAATAAATAAATACATACATACATAAATAAATACATAACAGATGTCTGTAATGGCCACTACCTCTTGAGAGATCAGATTCCTCAACTCTAATTAACTTTTATCTGCTACCCTGTTTATGAGCAACCACCCTTAAATGGACCAGCCACCACAATTCTGACTCCTCTTAGAACATATACCTACCACTTAAAAAAAGCTTCAGGAGGTTGGCTGTACATTCAAGACAGCCACACTGCATCTAGGTGGCTACATCCTAGACAATGCATGATTTTAGAAATGAAGAGCTGTGGGGTTACAGCCAGTGAGATAACTTCAGGTTGACGAACTTTCCTCAGTGCAGTGAGGAGGGAGATGAGCTATTACAAGCAAAAACCCCCTATCTTGCAGCTAGTATTTAAAAAGAAGTTATGTCTTACCATAATGTTCCATCTGAGTTGTTGATCTTCTTCCAGTCATCATTGATGGGTTCAGGTCTGAGCCCTCGGAACCGAGTCTGCCTAATACCAAGCTCGCGTGCACCAAAAACTCTCGAGCTAAGCTGCTACCCACAATTCCCTTCTCCCAGTTACCTCAGATTGAGTTCACATGCAACATATAGAAGAAACAAAAAGACCAAGGCCATCTCTGCGCAGAAACCCAGAAACACCACAAGGACCCAGAAGATCCGCCAAGAGCCTTTGGTGAGGGACGGTGGGAGGATGTGATGACTGGAAGAAGATCAACAACTCAGATGGAACGTTATGGTAAGGCATAACTTCTTTATCTGAAGTTGTTAATCTTCTTCCTATTCATCAGTGATGGGACAGAATCCCAAGCTACTTAGAGAACCTAGGTGGCCCTAATGGAAGAACATTCCTGAGAACAATTGAGCCAAAGGACACTCTTCCCCTGGAGACCAGATCCAATTTGTAATGCTTGATGCATGTATGGGGTTTAGCACAAATGGCTAATGCACAGATGTCAAACTTGGAAGCCCTGAAGTGGAAGGCAACAGAAGTTGCGATAGCCCTAGTTGAGTGAGCCTTGATTTGAGCAGGCTTAGGTTCATTCGTAAGAGAATATGAGAAGGTAATGCAGTCTCTGAGGGATTGTGACAAAGTAACTTTAGATACAGCGCACCCCATTCTAGGACCAGAAAATGAAATGAAAATCAGTCCAACTTGCGAAAGGACTTAGTTCTGTCCAGGTAGAAACGTACTTGTCTATGAATGTCCAATGAATGCAGGCAGTTTTCTCCCTTGTTTGAATAATTTGAAAAAAATACAGGGAGTTCAATGGACTGGTTAATAGAGAAGTCAGAAACCACCTTGGGGAGAAAAGATGGATTAGTACGAAGTGATACTCTGCCCTTATGGAAGATCAGGTATGGGCTCTTGATGCATAAGGCTAGTAACTCAAATATCCATCTGGCTGAAGTGACAGCCACCAAAAACAAAGATTTCCATAACAGGAATTTTAGATCACGTCACAGCTGGCTCAAGGGGGGTAGAGAAAGAGACTGGAGAACCCGGGAGAGATTCCATGCCTCCACAGGCTGCCTGATAGGAGGTCTGCTATGGAAAAATCCCTTTAGAAAAGTCTTGCAAAGTTGGGTGGAAATAAGAGGGACTCCATCTGAACCATTATGGAAATTGGAAATAGCTGCTAAAGGGACTTGAATGGTGGAAGCTAATGCCCCATTGTCAAACAACTCAGACAGATAGTGAAGAATAGCAGCTGTAGGGGTTGAAAAAGGATTTAGCATCTGATTATGTGACCAGATAGCAAATCTTTTCCATTTGTCTCTGTAAAGTTTTCTGGTGGATGGTTTATGGAGGCCAGAATAATATCTCGGACAGATGAGGAGAGGGTTTCCTGCCTGGCAACTAGCGGAAGTGGAGAAGCCAAGCTGTTAGCTTGAGAGTGGATAGATTTGGGGGAGTCAGCCCTTGTGGGTGAGGTATTAGCTCCTGATGAGTGTCCAGGATCCAAGTACATTGTAACAGGTGAGGTCGGAGAAAGGGAAACCACACTTGACGAGGCCAGAAAGGGGCAATGAGGATTACTTTGCATCTCAACCGAATAGCTCTCCTTAGAAATAGAGGTATCAGAGGTGTCGGAGGATAAGCAGAGAGGAGACCCGTGGGCCAATTGTGAGTCAGAGCATCTCTTGGTGACTCCCTGTCTGGGGGAAAGAGTGCAAAGTAGAGGGAAGCGAAAAGATCACAGCAAGGCTGGCCCCAATGGCAGAAGATTTCTGCCGTCATGTTTGGGTTGAGAGACCACTCGTGTGGACGGAGGATGCATCTGCTCAGCCTGTCTGCAATCACATTGGAGCTCCCCAGGATAGGCATTGGGACTAGAAAGCGGTTGGAAGCTATTGCCCAATGCCAAATTCTCATGGCCTCATGGCATAGGAGGTAGGATTTGGTACTCCCTGTTTGTTTATGTACCAGATGACGGACATATTGTCTGACTCAATTGCAATCGTTCCCGACAGAAGGAGCGGATGAAGTGCCTGCAATGCTAACAGTACCACTCTTAACTCCAGGACACTGATATGCAAGTTGACCTCTAGGCTGGACCATGTGCCTTGGACTGTCTTTCCCTAGAAGTGGCCTCCCCCACCCTATCAGAGAAGCATCCATGGCCAACATGGCATTGGGTTGGGGAGTCTGGATGGGCAACACCAAAGATTTTCATCTGTTCTCATCCACCAGAGGAGATCTTGTTTGCAGGAGTTGGTGATGGGGATCTGTGAGCTCAGGGGATGAAGATTGGATACTCACTGGGACAAAAGGAGCCACAGTAGTAGTGTCATATGCAATCTGGCTAGGGGAACAATTGGGATGGCTGCCACCATAGACACCAGAGCCTGTAGAACTTCCCTTGCAGACACCTTCCTTTGGCAGCATATCACTTGTACTTGTAACCTTAATCTCTGATGTCTGTGAGGAGGAAGAGAGACTTGGCTTGAGTGTTGAATACTGCCTCTATCATTTCCAATTGCTGGGTGGGATGAAGGGTGGATTTTTCCCAGTGTACGGTGATGCCTAGGAACTCTGCTAGTGCTAGAGTGTACTGGAGGGCCCTGACCGGTAGGTGCTTGATGGGGGCGGAAAGGAGCCAATCGTCTAGATACGGAAACACCTGGAATCCCTGAAATCTCAGATGAGCTGTCACCACTGCTAGGCATTTTGTGAACACTCTGGGGGCCATCGAGAGACCGAATGGCAGGGCTCTGAATTGGTGAAGACTGGCTCCCAGATGGAAGCAAAGGAGACTCCTGGAGTGCTTGTCCATTTTGATGTGGTAATATGCATCCCGGAGGTCTATCGAGCACAGCCACACACCCTCCCGAAGAAATGGGAGACTGGATTGTATCGTGACCATGTGGAATATAGTCTGAACTACTGACTTGTTTAGTTGGCTGAGATCCAGAATGGGTCTCCAGTCCCCGGTCTTTTTGGCACCAAAAAGAATCTTGAGTAAAACCCAGATCCGCACTGGTCTGGGGGGACTTGTTGGATGACTCGTTTAATAGACAGCTTTGCTATTTCTGGAGCTGCCTCTTCCCTTTGACTGGGTGGAATATTGGGAAGGGATTTTGGGGGTCTTGGATAAGAGATGAGAGGGATGGAGTAACCTCTGGAAATTATTCTCTGCACCCACTGATTGTTTGTAATAGAGTGCCAGGCAGATTGGTGCAGAGAGAAATGAGCCCCGACTGCTTCCAGAGGAAAGCAATCAGGCAATGCTTCAGGAGTGCTGATACGGTCGTCCGGAGAAAGAATCCCTGGAGTCCTGATTTTGGGGACCCCCCTCTACCCCAAAATGGGTGTCTTCCATTATTGGAACCCCCTCTGCCTCTGGGAGGAGTCCTCACCATGTGCACTACGGAAAAGGCCTTGAAATTTTTTGTGCCACATCTTTCCACTCCTCTGGTTCCTGGAAAAGGAGTGCTGAGGCTTGGAAAAATGTAGGCCAATGGCAGACAAGGTTTTTCCATCCTGCTTGTACCTGGCTAATGTGTCCTTCACTTTAGAACCAAACAAAGCTGACAGTTCGATAGGGGCATTTAAAAAGGAAGACTTGAAGGAGTCTGCAAGGTCACAAATGCGCATCCAGGTGTGGCATCTCATGACTACACCTGCACCCACAGCTCAAGCTGCCCCTTCGGTTGCGTGGGACAGCAACGTCATGGAAGAGTTGGAAATCGACTCTAGGGTGGCAAGTTGGGAAGCAACTTTATCATGTGCCACGTCTGAAACTTGACCTGCGAGGGTTCCAGAGAGTTCAATAATGAGATCTCTTTGGAGCCTTGTAAAATGCGCTAAAAAGTTCAGAGACCTAACAGCAAAGGTAGCTGAAGCAAAAACTCATTTCATAATCTGTCCATCACCCGGGAATCTCTGTTGGGTGGGTGGACAGCAGGACTTTCCTCCGCAAGGTCCTTTTTCATGGCAGCCGCCACCACCATAGTGTCTACTGTTAAGCCTCTAGACCAATGGGGCTGATCCTCTGGAGGGGAGAGTACTTTGTCTGATCTCCGGGGAATGGCCTCGATGGTATCAGGGTTCTTCCATGCCCACTGCACGATCAGCTTGACTAACTCATCGGCAGGGGGCTCACCCAAGAAGTAGAGTGCCAAGAGTGGAAGGTCTTCAGGAATACGGATTCCTCTGAGGAAAGGTTGGAGGGCTTCCAGTCACCCCTCTGCCTCAAAATTTCCAGGATGTTTCCAAAGGAGACATCATCAGGGGGTGACCGTGGGGACCCTTCCACATTATTGTATCATCAATAAGGAACCCCATCCAGGGATTCCACATGTTTCCTCTTACACATCTATTTCCAAGGGGGTTCTTCAGTGGGAGCATCCAAAGAAGACTCAGAAAGGGGCTTACCCTGTACAGGGGTTTCCTGAGGCTTGCACTCTCATTGTTCTGGGGTGGTGGCCTGTGATAGCTGCAGCTCAGTAGGAGCGGGGGGATGGTTGGACAAAGGAGGATTGCTTCCCGAAGCCAGCACCCTCTCCATCACCCAGAAGGCAGGCCCACCTGAAGAGGAATGGGTGACCGGAACCAAGGAAGACAATCTCAGAACTGGAGTCACACCCCGCTCCATGTGACCCGCTCCCAGGGATGGAGCCTCAAGCAAAACCGGGGCAGGAGTCACCCTCGGATCTGAAGAAGGAGCCGGTGAAACAACCAGAGCCATACCTGGAACTGAGAGTTCCAATCCCCAAGCATGAGATTGAGGAAGGTTTGGTTCTGAAGGAACAGACACCCAAAGGGGCCTCAGAGCCTCAGACAAGGTCACTGTCAGCACTGAGGAAAGGAGTCCTTGTGCAGATGTTGGAGTTATGGGCCTCGGAACTGAAGGGTTCAAGGGTGGAGAATATGAGGGAGAAGCAGGAGCAATGGACCCAAAACCCAGAGTAGGGTGGGTTCTAGGAAAATTTGTAATCACCCTAGCTGTCAGCAGCTGATCAAAGAGATGCACTACATCCAACTCAGATAGGCTCCTGGTGGACCTTACCGACACACCTGAGGGGGAGTCAGGTTGGTCCAAAAAGGGGCTGAAGGCTTGTCCAGCAAACGGATCCAAGGACGGGGAGTACTGGGTCCGTGCTGCAGTAAAAGTCGGCACTGAGGATTCCAGTTTTCAAACAGGCAAAAGGGAGATTATCGGTGCCAAGAGCGGGTTCAAAGCCAAAGCAATAGTCAGAGTGGAAGTCATTATTGGCTCTGAAGATGTCATTGGTACCAATCACGGAACAGAGATGGGGGACGTCTGTGCCGAGGTAATGGCAGGCAATATGGTCAGAACCAAAACCATGGTAGGAACTGTAACCATTGGTGCTGAGAGTGGCACTGACAAAGAAGTCATGACAATCTCTGTAGGGGCCACTGGAGCCGAGCTCGGAGCCGAGGTGGTCGGAACCAAGAAGGCAATCCTGTGCTCCATGGAAGTTCTATGGGCCTTATGCTTACGAGGCTTGCCCTTATCACTGCTGGTAAAGAGGGGTCAGAATGAGCAAGTTTTTTGTCCAGAAATGGAGGGGTTGAGCCCAACGTAGAAATAGCCTCAGAAAAAAAGAGAAGGAAGCAGGCCTTTGAGAATTAGTTTACTCCTTCTTTCTGCCAGCGTCCATCCAGTTTTGACTGAAACTGGTACAAATGTCACAGGGAGGTTTCACAGATAAGTGTGGAACCCCCGAACAGTATACACATTCCTCATGTAGATCACTATTCGGGAGTTTACCATTGCAGGAAGAGCAATGCTTAAACCCCAAAGTCCCTTTCTTTTCAGACATACCACAATAAAACAACACAACAACAAACCAGAGTAAGGAAAGGAAGGAAAGAGAGAGAGGAAATACCAACAATGGTATTCAGAATACCACAAGGGTAAAAAGGGCATTTACCAATGATGGTACAAGAAAAGGGATACCTGTGGGTAGAGCTGAATAAGATGTTTAGAAATAGAAGAGTTTGAGAGGAACAAACTCACAAAATACTATAAATTTTGAAAAATGCAATACTTAGCTGGAGAGCTCGGTGAAACCCTGCTATATGGCTGAGTGGTAAATGAGATCTGAGGTAACTGGGAGAAGGGTATTGTGGGTAGCAGCTTAACTCGAGAGTTTTTGATGCACGCAAGCTTGGTATTATGCCAACTCAGTTCCAAGGGCTTGGAACCAAACCCATCAGTGATGAATAGGAAGAAGATTAACAACTTCAGATGGGATGTTAAGGTCGTAAGTAATGGCTAAACACTCTTTCTATACCTGGGCAGTGCTTTTTGTTATTATTGAGCTAATGTAGCAAGTGCAGTGTTTCTCCCAATCTACAACCTGAGATAAGACTGAACTTATACCCACCTCAGAGGCATCTGTATGTACTAAAAATTGTTTCATGAAGTCAGAGGCTATGAGTATGGGATCTACACACAACGTATTATTTAGATACCTAAAGGCTTGATTCATTTCATTTCTCTGTTTCACTTTCATCGAAGGATTACATTTTGTCATGTTAGTCACAGGGCAAGCTATAGTGGCAAAAATGAAAACAGACTTAGGATAATATCTAGCCAGGCCAAATATGTTTTGACTTGCTTTTCAGTGGATGGTGTGGGCCACTTTTCCTCTACTCTTCAGCTATGTCAACATATGATTTCACTGTCTTATGGCCTATTGCATATTCTAGATATTGGGATTTTGCCATACTAATATGCACCTAGCTGGGCTAGCATTAATTCTAGCTTGATGCCGAGAATCTAAAATGGCTTAACATGCTGGTAAATGGCTTTCCTAATCTTCAGAGAAAATAATGTTATCCAGGTGGGTGCGGCATATCTGGTGCAGGGTGTATGGATTTTGTCTAACATCATCTAGAATGTTGCAGATACTCCATGATGATCAAAAGGCAGCACTCTATAATGGAAGAGCACATTTGGTGTGGGAAATTTTCTCCTTAGCATCTAGGGCTAGAAGGACCTATTAACATTCTTTGATTAACTCTAAACAAAACAGAAAACTAGCTATGCCCAATTTCGCAATTAGTTTGTTCACACAAGGCATTGGATACAAATAATTTTTAGCAATGCTGTTTAGCTTCCTGGAATCACTGCAAAATCTTATAAACCCATTTGGCTTGAGGATCAATAAAATAGGGCTATTCCATTTACTTTAGGGCAGAGCTGGATCCAGCACTAGGCGACCTAGGCAGTTGCCTAGGCCCTGATGGCTAGGAGGGGGTCTACCACAACATTTACTTTTTTCGACACACACACACACACACACACACACACACACACACACACACACACACACACACACACACACACACACACACACACACACACACCTGCTATTGCTTTTTCTTTTCCATGTCAATGCACAGAAAATAATGTCTGGACATCTACACCTGGTTTGCTCTGGCAATTTAGACAAATGATAGATGGAAGGTGTGTGTGTGTGTGTGTGTGTGTGTGTGTGTGTGTGTGTGTGTGTGTGTGTGTGAAACACCCTAGTTAGGGGTGGCAGGTTAGTTAATTTGCTCAGGCTCAAACCCTGTACCTTAGTTAGAGAAGACAAGAGCCTGAATCCTCTACACCAACTACCAGACTACAAAGTACATTTTCAAGGAATTGAGTTTCAGTGCATTCTCAAGGAATTGTGAGCTTCACATGAAGAGAAGTCCTCTTGAACACATTTTTAGGACCATGCATGCTCATCATGCCTCTCAACTGTCCAAATTTTTGCCTCATAATTTTGGTATGTTCCTCATTCAATTTTGATTTTCTGAAAAATTACTGGCAAATCACTCAGGACTGAAGCCAGAAAATAATGAAAAATAAGAAGTTATGTACCTACCATAATGTTCCATGTTAGTTGTCTTCTTCTCACCTTCTTTCTTACTGGATGGGTTCGGAGACGATCCCCGGCTCCGACTCAGCAATCTACGAAAGCTCGAGAGCTATTTACTGGCTCGAGGCCCTCCCTATATCCCACAATGCTAGGCATCAGATACCCAGATCTCGTTTGGCAGAGCTAACACCAAGGAAAGATTCAAGGCCAACTGTCCAACCACAAGGAAAAACTATAGTACAAGGACAGAGGAGGACACAATGTACATCAGAGATGTCCAGAGGAAGAAGGCCTCAAAAGGGGACTCTTCTCGGTCTGTCCAGGCCAGGGGGAAGAAGGGTGGGATGCAAAAAAGAAGGCGAGAAGAAGACAACTAACATGGAACATTATGGTAGGTACATAACTTCTTAATGTTAAGTTGTCTATCTCGCCTTCATTCTTGCTGGATGGTTCAGCATCCCTAGCACCTTAGTCCTGGGTGGCTCATCGGAACAGACTCTTGAGCACAGTGGAACCAAACTCAGCTCTATTCCTAGAGGCCACATCCAACTTATAATGCAAAATGAAAGTATGAGGAGTGGCCCAAGTGGCTGCGGCACAAATAGATTCCATTGGTAGTCTTGCTTGAAAAGCTACCGACGTAGCTAAAGCTCTGGTGGAATGATGTTTAGCAGGGAGTTCTTTATGTCTGAGCTGATAAATCAAGGTAATAATAGAGGACAACTACCTGGATAAGGTTACTTTGGAAACTGGCAGTCCTTGCTTGCCCTCAGTATAGGATAAGAAGAGTTGGTCTGATTTTCTTATTTGCTTAGTCCTGTCCAAGTAGAAACGTAATTGCCTATGAACATCCAAGCGGTGCAAATTTTGTTCAGCTTTGTTCGAATAGTTAGGAAAAAAGACAGGCAGATCAATAGTCTGATTCAGATTTGTTTCAGAAGGTATCTTGGGTAGAAACGAAGGATTAGGCCTAAGTGAAACTCTGTCCTTATGAAACACAAGATAAGGAGGACGAATACAGAGGGCTTGAAGTTCCGAAATTCTCCTAGCTGAAGTGATGGCTACCAAAAAGAGAGTCTTCCAGGAGAGCAATTTTAAGGAACAGGAAGCCGCGGGTTCAAAGGGGGGGAGAATCAAGGAAGCCAATATCAAGTTCAAGTTCAAGTCCCACGGAGGCGGGGGATCTCTGACCAGGGGCCTAAGTAACAAAGTTCCTTTGAGAAAGGCCTTGCAAAGTTTGTGGGACATGATGCTGGTTTCTGACAGGCCAGCATGGAAATTTGCAATAGCAGCTAATTGGACCCTAATGTTGGCAGAGGAGAAACCAGCTTGAAAGAGCTCTGCTAAAAAATCTAAAACATGATGGACAGGGACTGTAAAGGGGTCAGTATTCCTAGCCTCTGCCCAGAAAGTGAAACATTTCCACTTACTAGCATAAGTCTTCCTGGTGGCAGATTTGTGCGAAGAAAGTATGATTTCACGCACCGGCTGAGAAATTAGCGGAAGCCTGGCTAAGGCTGGAAGTGGAGCAACCAAGCTGTGAGGTTGAGAGACTGAAGGTATTGGTGCAGCCCGCCCGACTGATGGACAAAGAGGTCTGGCACTGGGTCCTGATTCCACGGCTGCTCCAGCAGGTGACGATGCAGGAACGGGAACCAAATTTGTCAAGGCCAGTAAGGGGCAATGAGGATCATCCTGGATCTCAATATGGTTGCTTTCTGAATTAGCTTGGGAATAAGGGGAAAAGGTGGGAATGCATACAGAAGACCCCGGGGCCAATCGTGAACTAGAGTGTCTCTGGGGGAGTGCCCGGGAAGGGGGAAGAGAGTGAAGAAGTCGTTGCACTTGCTGTTGTTGAAAGGACCATTAAGAAAAAAGCATCCACTGAAGAAGCCGCATGTGAAAACGAGCCAGTGGAACTAGTATGATTGCTGCTGCCATGAGGCCCAAAGTCTTTAGTACAAATCTGGCCTGAATCCTGTTGCACTGTAGTAAGACCTGCACGTGTCGGCAGATGTCTGACACTCTGTCAGAGGAAGTCTTCCAGAGAGGTCTTTTGTATTTAAGCTTGCGACTATAAAGACTATAGACTGACAAGGCGACAATGCAGACTTTTCGAAATTTAGTGATATACCTAGCTCGGAGCAAGTTTGGATGGTATAATCCCTGGCTCGTAGTAGGTGATGCCTGGTGGAAGCAGTGAGGAGCCAGCCATCGAGATATAGAGACACCTGGAATCCTCACCGTCTCAGGTGAGCCGTAACCACTGCCATACATTTGGTGAACACCCTGGGGGCTGTGGTGAGACCAAAGGGCAGGGCTCTGAATTGATAGTTAAACTAACAATATTAATAACTACACAGCTATATACTAATACCAAATCTATATATATATATTTATATATATATATATATATATATATATATATATATATATATATATATACATATATAGATAGATAGATACAAAAAGGGAGATTAGCCACTAAGAAAAAGGGGGGGGGACTCTCTAACTAAAAACGAGTTTCTGAGAGGGAATATTAGGGAGTAAACAGTGAATTAACTAACCGGAAAGCTATATATATAAGATAAGGTTGTAGAAAAAAAACTAAAGTTAACTTTTACACTTAATATTAAAAGAAAAGATTAATACGACCTGGAGCCAAGTAAATTCGCAACCTCGTAGCTGAAGCGGCAAACGAGATCTGGGGATCTGACGCCTAGCATTGTGGGATATAGGGAGGGCCTCGAGCCAGTAAATAGCTCTCGAGCTTTAGTAGATTGCTGAGTCGGAGTCGAGGATCGGCTCCAAACCCATCCAGCAAGAATGAAGGCGAGATAGGCAACTTAACATCATTTGATTTTCAGACTTCATACCAATTTGAACATTCACACTAATGCAAACCCTGCTGTTCTATCAACTTTCACATTTTGTAAGAGCAATATTTAAACATTGCCCCTATTTTTGGTCCTTTGTCCCCCAGTTATTTTTTTTTGTTTTGTCCAGATTTCCTCCTCTAAGAAGTTTAGAGGTAAGCTGCTCATGCCAAGTCTGTTTTCAATGGGCAACTGTTTTGTTTAGTAAATGGTTATCACTGTTTATGCTATAAAATTTGAAAGCAGTGTCAGTAGCACAACAGGTACTACGCTTGCTTTTGATAAAGAAGACTGTGGGTTCTACTGCCACACCACGTAAATAGACTTCTGCTATTGTGTTGTACTGTAAGGAAGTGGGGGTGCTGCAATCCTGTCAGTGTACTCCTTTAGATGAGATGCCTAATAACATTGAACCCACTTTCAATTCATCATCCATTCCCAAATGCAATATTACCAGCTTACCAATTTTTTTATTTAATCTAGGCAATTTATTCTTTAAGGGCAGTACACACTGAATTTGTAGATGAAACACAGAAATATAAAGTTGTTTGCTAGCTATGTTCTGTGTGGTGCTTACTATTCCCTCTCTGTATTTTCCCATACTATAGGCATTACAGTTTTTAACCTGTCTTAAGACGGCCATAAAACTCATTGGTACTTCTCTTACAGCAAAGAGAAGACAGATCAGTAGATGGTCCCAGTTTTCTCATCTAAGTCTATAGCCTTTTGTAACTTTGAAGCATTCAACCTGCCCACCGGAGCATTATACAGCTGCCTTTAGCTGTTTCACTTTAAATAATTGTCAATGCTTATGTATCATTGTGGATGTAAATGGAGATCTTTAGTTAGTAAGAATATCTTAGGGAATTCCTACTTTAGAAAACAGATTCACTAATTATTTGTAAATCAAACAAAAACAGCTAACGATCCAAACCTCACCCAAGGAAGTCAATGTTGTTTGCCAAGAAGTACAAAGTTCTACACCAAAAAGTGAAAAATTCTCTTATTGTAGGTAAGTGCTTTCATGGTGCTACTCACACCACTTCTTGAGACCTTTTACAACCATGCATCAAATTACTCTATATACTAAAATTTGAATCAGCCCATTAACTTAATTGATTCAGTTGAATAAATTAACCTGTTAATCACTCATGAAAACCTTCTATAAAAGCTTTATATAAGGGTACACAAGCTCAACTTCATTCTACTATAAAACCTATAGAAAATGATGCATATACAACAAATAAAGATGTATATATGAACAACATATATAAAAACATATATAAAAACACTTATAAAAACTTATATGTACATACTTTTAGACACAGGTACATTCATACAAAAATAGAAATATAAAAATAAATGCATACATACATTTCTCTCTTTTTACACCTAACCAAATGGGGTTCTTAGTTATTATTTAATATATAAAATATAAAAGATTACTAAATGACTTTTACAAATCAAATCAAAGGTCTATTCTGCAAAACTGGTTTAAGGGGGATCCTGTCATTTAACCCTTGACCCCTATCTGCTCTCAATCTGATGATCCTGCGTGTCTCTGAAGTCTCAGTTCTGTTTATAATGTCCCCCCTCTATCATTTTATTTTATTAGTTCTATCACTTGGAAGCTGAATGTATGCTCTGGCTCCTTGCTTTGCACATGCTTAGCCAATACATTTGTCACATTCTGGTTCCTAATGTGCAATAAATGTTTTCGTATTCTGAACCTCAATTCCCTGTTGGTTTTTCCTACATAGAAACTCAAACAATTATTACACACTGCTATATATATTAAGTTCTTGCTATTGCAGGTGGCTTGAAGATTAAACACATATTCTCTACCTGTATCAGGGTGCAAGAAATTATTACTAGCATCTATATATCTGTACTGATTACATCTAGTGCATGGTAATGTGCCCTTATTAGTGGTGACGTTTCTGCTTAGTGTTTCTTTGTCTTCTGTGGGATAACATAAATGTCTCTTCAGAGACTTTTTATTTTTAAAGGAGAAACTTGTTTTTTCTCCTGCTATCTCCCTTATATTGGGATCATGTGTCAAAATGGGCCAGTGCTTCCTAATGACTCCTGTTATAAGGGACATATTACTTGAATATTGGGTAGGTACTCTCAGAACTTTCTTTTTTACTATTTGGTTCATAGTTGTATTATTCCTATTGTCAGAGAAATATTTGATTTTACAAATGGACCCAAAATGTCCACTGCTATGCTTTCAGAAGGGCCCAATACAATGGATAAAAGTATTACAGAATTCTTAAATCCTGCATCAGTTCTGTCTTTTGGCATTCCAGGTAGCCTGCAGAAAAGTTCTCTATGCTCTTGATAACATCAGAATCCTGCATCGTATATGTGTTTTGGCATTCCAGGCAGCCTTCAGAAAACTTTTCTATGTTCTTCATAATATCAGTCCAATATAACCTAGCCAGATGTCTGCCTTATCCAATCCTAAATTGCAAATAAGAATGTGACTGCATGCTAATTTCATAAACAGTGCTCTATACAGTTTAGGATCTAGTAAATGTTTTTTATCCTGTATATCATGGTATTTCTTAGCTCAAAGTAGAGGTATGTAATGGGCCTCTTCTGTTCCTCTGGTTTCCCATCTAGTCTCAATATTCTCTCTCTAGTTCTGCTTAGGGTATCACATTCCTATGGAGATTTATTTACACTAATGTGGGTTATCAGCAGGTAAGATAAGTCAGTGTTTTCCTCAGTGTTCTGATATGAAGGAGATGCTGTGGCCTCTTCCCTTACTAATGCAGGTATGCGCTTTTCTCTTTCGCTAGTCCACAGCTGATAAAGGGCAACATATGAAAATAATCTTCTTCTGTCAGGGGTGCAAGTTGTTTTTCCTTCTCTTCCCTAGGAGTGGCTTTATATATTATTTCCTTAGACTCTTGCTTTATTTCTGGCTGTCTCAATGGTCTGCTAGAGAAAGGTGAGGCTTAAGACTCTGTGACAGACTCAGAAAACCTTGCTGCACTGCTGTAAGCAAAATTTTACCTCAAGTTACAACAAGAAGTATGTGTGTGATTTCAGAAAATCCATCAATATGATGCAGCCAACTGAAATAACATGGTTGGCCATGTTATATATTAATGACCACATAATGAAACATCACATGTAACAATGAGGCAAAACATCATGCTGAATGATTGAGAAATGTTTAAATATCACAAAACAACAGCGCCTGCTTTAGATATGAACTCAGACATCCGGCCATGTTTAGAGAGACTACATTGTGCAAATATGCTTGGGGTTGCCCCAGCCATTGTAAATGCATATCTACAGGGGGTTAATATTGCAGCTGCTTTGCCAGACATTACACAATGTCACCATGGACAGAAAAATAAAAACAAATATGTATATAAACAGTGCTACTGAAAGCATAAGGACACAGTGCTTACATTTATTACTTTGCCATTCATCATGCAAAGAAGGTGCCCATTAGTGGCCATGGCTACGTAGAGGCTGAGACAAGACAGCTATTTTTGGCACCAGTCCCTGGCCTTTTTCCTGAGATCTCTGAAAGTGAGACAATTATGGTTGGAGAGGTTGAGAACAGTGCTACATTTAGAGCACAGAGGTGGTGTAAGTAGGAATCCAAGATTTTTCTGGACATCCTCCATAAGCACTTCAGCTGTAGGCCTCTGCAGGAAGACTATACTGGTTCACAGTATAAGGCTGATGCCTGGGATAATTTGGCTAAGGTTGTCACCCATGTTACAGGCATCCCACACACAGGGAAACAGTACCATCATCACTACAGTGATTTCAGTTGATGCAAGCCTGACCTCTTTGGCAAATGTGTGGCTGAAGTCAGAGAACAATCACCACCTCTGTGCTGTAAGTAAATCATATTTTAGCTAAACAAATAACCTGCCACTGGACACCACTATCCACTTTCTCATTGTGCCCTATTTATGTCTCTAGCCCCCACAGAGCTGGAAAGAAACAGGGAGAATCACAGCAGCAGACTAGAGCACTTAAGAGAGCACCAGAGAAAAATACATGCTGTTGTGAAAAATGTCTCTGTTTGAATAGTAACATTTGAAGCCATTAAAAATAGGTTTGCCTACATTTTATATAGCAGTACCAAATCTGTCAGCAATGGCATAGCATAAGAATACTAGTATGAATGTGCAATGTTAGAATTGTGCTTCTATATTCCTCCCCCTGTATAAGTGGACAAGTGTCTCATTATGTTAAGTTCCTATGCACTGAGATTGTTAAGACAACTGTGGGTTCAACTACTTCACCAAAAAAAGTTCTGCTGTTATAGCAAAGCGTACTTGCCATCCCAATAATATCAATGCAGTACTACAAGGTTCATATATCCATAAGTAGTAGCTGACTAGGCATTTTACAATATATGATAGGAAGTATCTGACCCTTGTGAATCAACTCTGCTGGTCATATTTATTTTGTGATCAGCATGTTTACTATGTATACATACATTTTTTTCAGATATTTTTATTTCTTCTTTTTCTCTTGTATTGTTTGCATATTTCAATTTCAGTCATTTTACAAGCCACAATTCAGTTACACTGTAGAGGAACTACAATCACGTTTAGGTTCTTCTTGTTGCAATAGAACTTTCAGTGTTTCAACAAAAATACACAATACAGATAACACCCTATATACAATATATACAAGTGCTACAGAAAAAAATCAACTTCTGATAAAGATTTGTGTCACAGTCTACATAATATTCATATCTGCTACATAAGAGGTTTATATTAGATACAAACTCACAAAATAATATGTCTTATGCCCTTTACAGTTTGCATTCACAATAATTTGTCTTTCCTCGTCTATCTATTCTTTTAAAATATGATCCAGAAGAAGACGCCAGTATTTTAGAAAATAGGAACGCTTACTTTGGTTATTCATTATCAATTTATGTGCTGATATATACAATATTGCCATACTTCTGAAACCCTCCCATGACAGTTTGGTTTAATCTAACCAGTTCTGAGTAATATACAATTTTACTAGAGAAAAGAGGGTAATTATAATATGCAGATTAAGTTTGGGTAACAAATTTTGGGATGTGATATGCAAAATTGCAAATTCCCGTGATAATGTGGATTTTTGATATCCTGTCTTCTCCAGTCTGACTTTCAGTGAGCACCATAATTTATAACTTTTAGTTATGTACTCACCATAACTTCAGATGTTTGGGATCCATCTCGCCTACATTCTGACTGATGGGTTTGGAGCCGATCCCTCGGCTCCGACTCGGCACGCTTATGCCAAAGAGCGAAGTCTCTTATTGGCTGAGCTTACTATATCCCAGGATGCACCACTACCAGTCCCCCAGATCTAGTTTGTCCGCATACATGCACACACACATGCACTGCTTATATAACATCGACAGATGATACAAGATAAAAACAGTAGAACTCAAACCGTTCAATCTCTTCTGATCTCCAAGGCAGGGGGAAGGAGGGTGGGTATTAAGAATGTAGGAGATGGATCCCAAACATCTGAAGTTATGGTGAGTACATAACTAAAAGATGTTATGTGATCCTATCTCGCCTACATTCTGACTGATGGGACAGTGTCCCTAGCACCTAAATCCTGGGTGGCTCACTGGAAAACACTCCTGAGTACCATGGAACCAAATGATGCTTGCCCTTTAGATGCCACATCCAATTTATAGTGGGAAATGAAAGTGTGCGGGTTGGACCAAGTAGCCGCAGCACAAATCTCAGAAATAGCGAGCTTGGAATGAAATGCAATAGAGGTAGCCATAGCTCTAGTAGAGTGAGCTTTGACAGATGTTGTAAGTTGCTTATTTGAAGAGGAATAAGCCTGAGTTATGCAATCTCTAATCCATTTGGCAATAGTAGCTTTAGTGATGGTTTTACCCAGTTTATTATCTGAAAAGGACACAAACAATTGATCTGTTTTTGAATTTGTTGAGTCCTGTCTAGATCGGCGCAATTGCCTGTGAACATCCAATGTATGCAAGGTGTATTCCGCTTTGTTTGAAAATTTTGGAAAGAAAACTGGTAGCTCTAGAGATTGTTGGAGACAGAGATTAGAACAAACTTTTGGAACAAAAGATGGATTAGGCCTAAGTGATACTCTATCCTTGTGAAAAATCAAGTACGGTGGTTTGATAGATAGGGCTTGAAGTTCTGAAACTCTTCTTGCAGAGGTAATTGCAATTAAGAAGGCAGTTTTCCAAGACAGATATTTCAACTCACATGTAGCAGCCAGTTCAAAAGGGGAAGATGTTAAGGCACGAAGTACCAAATCAAGATCCCACGGAGGCGCAGGATGAAAAACTGGGGGTCTTAAAAGCACAGCACCTTTCATGAAAGTTTTACATAATCTGCTGCTCATCAACGGTGGGTCTATGGATTCGTGAAATTTGGAGATAGCTGCTAGTTGGACTTTAATAGTAGAGACTGAAGATCCTTGATTAAACAAGGAAGTTAAAAATTTCAAGACCTCTGGTATCGGGCCAGTAATAGGGTCTAAGCCTCTGAGTTGAGCCCAGATAGCAAACCTCTTCCACTTACTGTGATACAATTTCTTAGTGGTGGGTTTGTGGGCTGAAGATAAAATGTGAATAACTTCCGGGTCCAAGGTGTGATTTCTGACTAAAGTCGGAAGTGGAGGAGCCAAGCTGTTAATTTCAAAGTGTGAAGGGACTGGTGCTGTTGTCCCGACTGATGAACCAGAAGGTCCGGAGTTAGATCCAAAACCAAGGACCATCCAGAGTATATTTCTGTAGGTAGGGGAACCATACCTGACGAGGCCAGTACGGAGCAATTAGAATCATTGTGGACCCCAATTGGGAAGCTTTCTGGATGACTTTGGGGAGGAGTGGAACCGGAGGAAAGCATAAAGCAGTCCTGTTGGCCAAGGTTGGACTAGAGCATCCAGAGCTGCCTCCCTTGACGCTGGGTCAAGGAAAAGAACCTTTGCACTTCGTGTTTTGTGGTGTTGCAAACAGGTCGCAGCACGGAATCCCCCATCTTTTGAAAATCTGAGCTGCTACTGTTTCGTTCAGGGACCACTTGTGAGGAGAGAGAATAGTCCTGCTCAGTCTGTCTGCCAATACATTGGATTTTCCTGGAATGTGGGTCGCTACCAGGAAGCGGTTGGTAGCCACTGCCCATTCCCACACCCTCATGGCCTCTCTGCAAAGGGGTAAGATCTGGTCCCTCCTTGTTTGTTTAGATACCAGACCACCGACATGTTGTCTGTGTGGATAGTGATAATGCCTTGAGGGAGAAACTTGTGGAGGGCTTGTAGGGACAGAAGTACAGCCCTCATTTCCAACACATTGATATGGAGAAAAGTTTCGTTTGGAAGCCAAGAACCCTGAACTGACCTGCCCAGACAATGCCCCCCACCCCCCACCCCCCCTCCGAGGCATCCGTTGTCAAGGTGGCCACGGAGGGGGTATAACAAAAGGTCTTCCCTGATTCAGATTGGATGGCAGAAGCCACCAGCAGAGGTCCCGTTTGCACGCTTTCTGTAATCAGTATGTGATGATTGAGGGGGAGATCCTGAAAAGACCATTGTGTCGATAACAGCCACTGAAGAATCCTCATGTGCAATCTTGCCAGAGGAACTAGGAGAACCGTGGCAGACATTGAACCTAAAAGTTGCAGGACCATCCTGGCTGGGGCTTTGGATCTTAGAAGCAGGGCCCGGACTTGACCTTGTAATGTTTGTATCCTTTTGGTAGGAAGGAAGATTCGCATTAATTTTGAGTCTATCTCTGCTCCTATGAATCTTATGCACTGAGAAGGCAGCAAGACAGACTTTGACCAGTTGAATGTAATTCCCAGGGAAGCACCCAGGAGATGGTGGCTTGTAGGTTCTCTAGTAGTAGATGCCTGGTGGTGGCAGTCAGGAGCCAGTCGTCCAGATAGGGAAACACTTGGAATCCGAGACTCCTCAGGTGAGCAGTCACTACTGCCAAACACTTGGTGAACACCCTGGGGCTGTGGTGAGACCAAAGGGCAGTGCACAAAATTGGAAATGACTGTCTCCCAGGCTGAAGTGCAGATACCTCCTGGACGCCTGATGTATCGGTATGTGATAATAGGCGCCCTTGAGATCTATGGAGCACATCCAAACATCTTTCTCCAACAATGGGAGAATGGATTGTAAAGTGACCATTCGGAATTTGGACTTCATGACGGACTGGTTTAGTTTGCTGAGATCTAAAATGGGTCTCAGGTCCCCTGTCTTTTTTGGCACTAAAAAGAACCTTGAGTAATTTCCGGATCCGATCTGGTCTGTGGGGACCGGTTGGATGACTCCTTTTTCTAGCAGCTTTGAAGCTTTTATGGCTGCAATTTCCCTTTGACTGGGTGGGGGTGAGTGTGTGAAGGGAATGGTGTAACCTCCGGCAATAATCCGAAGCACCCATCTGTCCTGAGTAATAGACTCCCAGGCTTTTAGGTGCTTGGCAAAATGGCACCCGACTGGCTCCGGAGCAGCACAGCCGGGCAATCCCTCATGAAGTGTGGGAGGCTGAAGAGCCACGAAAGGACTCGCGGTCTCCAGTGTTGTGGGGGCCTCTGCTGCCTCTGGGACGGCGTCTCCCAGAAAAATTTCCCCGTCCTCTGCCTCTGGAA
Source organism: Protopterus annectens (assembly GCF_019279795.1). NCBI lineage: Eukaryota > Metazoa > Chordata > Ceratodontiformes > Protopteridae > Protopterus > Protopterus annectens. Next base: position 1,380,121,916 of record NC_056735.1, on the reverse strand, counting down.
GGGGAATCTTCCTGCTGTTGAGGAAAGAATTTCTGTGATTTGTGGAACCACATCTTCCCTCCTCTTTTAGCCTTGGGATAAGGCCGAAAGGGAGTGGAATAACGTGCTCCTACGGCAGATAAAGTCTTTCCCTCTTGCTCACAGCGGTAAGAGTGTCTTTACCTTGGGTCCAAACAAAGAGGACCCATCAAAGGGCGCCGGCAAAGGAAGACTTGAAGGCCTCCGCGAAATGACACAAACGGAGCCAGGCTTGTCTCCGTGAGAGCCACGCCTGTGCCTGCCGCTCTGCCCGCCTTCGCCACATATGAAATGAGCCTCATGGACGAGTTAGAAATCGAGGTGAGGATAGCCAACTGAGAGCTAACCGACTGGGCTAGCTGCTCAGGTAGGTTACCTGAGAGGGAGTCTGAGAGCTCCTTGACCAGATCCCTCTGTAGTCTGGTGAAATGTGCCAAATAATTCAGGGACCTCAGAGTAAAGGCCGCTGAAGTCAGGGTGCACTTCCCGTGCAGTCCATGCTCCTAGACTCCTTATTAGGAGGATGGACGGACGTTGAAGCCTCTGCCACGTCCTGCTGGGTAGCAGATGCCACCACCATGGCATCTACAGCCACACCTTTCGTTAAGAACTCCTTCTCGGGTGGGGCAGACAAAAATTTGTTAGGGCGAGAAGGCACTGGTTCCACAGTATCTGGATGTTCCCACGCCCGACAAACCAAATCCAGAAGCTCGTCAAGGGCGGAAACACCCAGGAGGCGGAGGGCTGAGCCCCGAAGGCCTTGAGGAACACCGACTCATCAGCGGAGGGGGGTTTGGAATTCCAGCCGCCTCGTTGCTTAAGGATCTCTAGAATGTCTGCAAATGAGACATCATCCGAGGACGACTTTGGGGACCCCTCCGCATCATCAAGATCAGTGTCCGATGTAAGAGACTCGTCGGGGGAGTCCACGTGCTTCCTCTTGCACGATCTCTTCCTTGGGGGCTCCTCCGAAGACAACTCCGAAAGACCCTCAGGAGGAGGGGAACCCCCAGTGGGGGTAACCTCAGGCCCTGGGGCTCCGCTGCCTAGAGACAGGGGAACTGCCAAAGACCCAGTCTCCATGCCCAGGGAAGGTGCCGGTAAAGCCGTAGAGATGGCCGAAGACTTGGCCAAGGCACTCCTCATAGCTCTGAAGGCCGGACCCCCAGAATCCTGGGAGGGTCCGGTCTCCGGAGCCATGATAGCAGACGGAAGTCCCGCGGCCGAAGCACCGAGAGGGAGGCTTGGAACCAACAGCATTGGTCCCGAAACGTCACCCCCGGGTCCGGCCGAAGAAGTCCGTGTGCTAAACTCGGACCCGAAGGCCGGGGTTGGAGTAAGGGTCGGAGCCGACCCTAGGATCTCCACTGGCTCCATCAGCACCTGCTCCGACGGAGCCGAACCGGTCGGAGGAGGAATTACAATGGAATGGACTATCGGCTCCGAAGCCAAGTGGGTCGGAGCCGAAACAAATTTCTGAAAGACTGGGGACTGGAACAGTCTTTGGAGCACCCTGTCTATGTCCGAATCTGACATCCTTGATGACCTGGAAGAGACCGAATGGGTCCGAGTAGGCCTCTCCAACGGCTCCAAGGGACTAGGGGACCGGCTCCGAATAGACTCGACAATTATCGGCGCCGAAGAAGTGTCCAAACCAATTTCCATCAGTGCCGAAGAGGGCTTCGGCGCCGAGGAGGAAGTGTCTGAGCGGGCAACCTTCATCGGCTCCGAGATCAGTGGAGCCGATGAAGGTGACCCGCCTCTCGATGCCCCAGCCGTCGGCTCCGAACCCAGAGGAGTCAAGGCTGGAGGCATCGAGGCAGACCGTTCCGCCCTCGGCTCCGAAGTCCGTGGAGCCGAAGGAGAAGCCTGCCTATGTCTTTTGGCGGTCGGTTCCGACGGACTGGTCGGAGCCGACGCCCTTTTCTTTTTAGCAGGAGAAGGAGAGGAAGCTAATGCCTCTTCAAATGAGGGTTTAATAAGGCCTTTCAAAATAAGTTTATTTTTCCTCTCTTGGAGGACCCTCGAGGAAAACGCGTGACACACGCTGCAAGACTCCTGCAAATGTTTGGCGCCCAAACAATACACACAGAGAGAGTGGTCATCTGTGATTGACATTTTAAAACTGCACTTAGTGCACTTCTTAAAGCCCGAAGGCCTAGGAGCCTGATACATTATGGCAACAAATTTAGTAACTCTAACTATCACAGAAAAACAATTACTTTTCCTTTTTTTTTTTTTTTTTACACAAAGACTGTCACAACAACAGAAAAAATTAACTAAAGGGATCCAAGAACCCTTAAGGACTTGAAAGACAATTGACTGACAGGGAAAGGCCTTTCAATTCAAAAGGGGCCTCTAGTCAGAACAAACATGCAACCACCACACAAAATTTCCACAAAAAATAACCACTCATACACAAAAAGTACGATATAGCTGTTAAAACAGCTTTTTGTTGAAGAATTAGGAAATTCCTGACAGAAAAAGTTAGTGAAAAACACTACTTAGCTCAGCCAGCTCGAGACCACGTCTTTGCTAGTTAGCGGCAAACGAGATCTGGGGGACTGGTAGTGGTGCATCCTGGGATATAGTAAGCTCAGCCAATAAGAGACTTCGCTCTTTGGCATAAGCGTGCCGAGTCGGAGCCGAGGGATCGGCTCCGAACCCATCAGTCAGAATGTAGGCGAGATAGGATCACATAACATCTACATTTACAGCTCCAGAAGATGTGGAAAAGGTCAGCTATTTGTGAGTATCAGCACATACAGTTTGGTGAAATTTCTGAGTTGAAATTGTTGAGTATTTTTGGGGTAAAGTAAGCATTACTGGTTATCATTAACTGAGCATACATGAGTTTCTTAAAAGGGATCAATTTTAATGTTGTTTCAATAGATTTAGATTTTTGCTGTCAGTAAGGTCTTGGATCTTTTCAACACAGTATTCTGAATACAAAATAGATGGTTGATATCTAAGGGATACTATATGCATTTGATATCATTTTTTTCCTTATAGTTAGTAAGTTCCATAATGAATGGCACATATTTATGTCTTTATAGTTTACTTCAAGATCTCGTATTACTGAAGTCTACAGTTCTCTAATTTGCCTTAGCATTATGATGTATCCTTTTGTCCTTTAAAGCTTTTTTTCCTATGTCTCTAAATATCCCAAACATTGCATTTCTTAATGAGCAGACATTTGGCCAAGTTTATCATCTTGTTATTTAATCTGAGGTCTGGATTCAGATGTATTGGTTGTAATAGGATGTAAGGATTTGTTACATTTAGTGTTTACATCTGTGACAAAGGGTGATACTGCCAGCATGGCTATCTGGAATTTTGTAAATAAATCCAAATGGAGGCAAACCAAGTTTTTTACTGGAATTTTATAAATAACTATATGTCATTTGTGAATATCAACATGATTTATATAACATGCTTGTGTTAAAACTGTATTAGATCTGTAAGTTATGTGTATATCAAACTTGTTTGTACAGAGATGTGTGTTGAAAAAGCTTTTTGCAAAGTGCTTGAAATGTATCCGCAGTGTGCCCTACTGGAACAGAACAGAAACACACATGCACTATTGTAACTGTTTAAATGTACATATTTTAACAGTGGAAACTGGAATACAAGAGGTTAACTTCAGGAAAAATAGCTGAAATTAAATTACTTTATGGCAGCAAGGGACAAAATATCTATACTAGGGAGCTCTCTGTATTGTCTTTAAGGTGAAATAATTATTAGTTTTGAATGTGAAGGAATGCAATTGCTTGACGACTTCCAGCATCTGCCAAAGATCTGAGGTCTATGTATTTTCACAGGAAGATGCTAAATACTTCTAGCTTCCAGCAGTGTGGGTTTCACCTGGGATAGAGTCAGATGACAAGAAATGATGTCATTCTGCAAACTATCCCAGCAGTAATAGTTGAGATATTAATTTGAGAGGTTGCTTAGTGAGACACAGTATTGTGTCTTGGATCTGGCAACAAGAACCATTCACCACATCTGCCTTACTCAAAGTAAGTTAACTAGGGTATAGTAATTCTCTTAGATTCAGTCATGAATATAGTGAAGCATAGTTTAAATGTTTTTCTTTATCTATTTGAGACTGTCCTGCAATGTTGTTTTAAATATTTCCTGTGGTTGTGAACCCTGATGTCACTGTGAATACATGCTGAGTATTTTTCTTGTTCTTTTATTATTTATTATTAAATATATTTAAATATTTCGCTGTGACTTATCTTTGTAGAGATATTTATGTTTTGGGAGTACTTGCATATTTATTTGGTAACACTGTGAGGGCCTCTCCTAATAGCCTTGCTCTTGGTCAAACTATAATTTGTTCTAATATTAATATTTCACAGTAAGACTGGACACCCTTTCTTAAGGGCCTTAAAGTAGATGATAAGAATTTGGCTGGTGGCAGTGATAACTGCCTTATAGTCTGGGAAAAATAGGGCATAGCTAACAAACTTGTGCCAGGCTTTCCTAGGTGTGTGTGTGTGTGTGTGTGTGTGTGTGTGTGTGTGTGTGTGTGTGTGTGTGTGTGTGTGTGTGTGTCAAATCAAACTTCAAAGTGTGTGTGTGTGTGTGTGTGTGTGTGTGTGTGTGTGTGTGTGTGTGTGTGTGTGTGCGAGCTACTTGGGCAGGAACACGAAGCACTGGTTGGACAGAGGGGGTGCTGGAGGTATTGGTTTGGCCACAAAGCTGAAGTCTCATCTCTATAGCTATGCCAGTGGGGAGTCTTATTGGAGATCTGGAGAAAGAGTGAGAAACCAGTCCTAGACTGACTGTGGTCTCTGTGTGCTCTTAAGGGAAAGTGCACTTTATGCAGAGAGCTGCATCTGGAAATACTGTGTGTGTACTTGTTATCCTCTCAGTGTACATCCCCCACTGGTGAGGATTGAGGCTCCTTGATTACTGGTCCAGTGGTGGGTCGTCACAACATCAGTTTTTGAAATCTAATTATTCTATGTTTTAACGAGATATGAAAACTGCTATCCTTTAGATTTTCCTGATTTATAAATGGAAGAGCTTTGGGATTGATTTTACTGTTTCTGATGTAGTCATACCATAATTTAATCCATCGGTAGAAAGCTTAGTATCCATTATAAAGTTAACTGTAACACGAAGTTTATAGTTTATTTGGCTACTTGTGTCTGTTGTTCAGCATATTATATTGGCAAAACTGAGCATAACTTCAAAGAAAGAATTTACCAGCATATGTATGCTATTAAAAAAGGCAAGGAAGACAATGCACTTTCAAAACATATAATGCATAACATAGGTCATAGCTTTTTATTTACTGCTATTGATCATGTCCCACATAACATCAAAGGCGGTCCCGCATCCATTCTCCTGGAAACTAAGGAATTGGAATGGCAGATAAAACTTAATGCATTTCATCCACCAGGACTGAACGAAAATTGCAATATCTCCTGCCTTCTTAAACTTAAAAGCTATTTAAGATAGATCTTTCTTCTTTGTCCTGGATTATGATCAATGTTTATTAATATCAACCATTTTTTATGGCTATATACTTACTGACACAGACTTCTCTGTTTCCCTATCAACATTGACTTACTTAATATTGCTTGGCTTACAATTTTGTTCTTGTTTTTGTATATACATATCGGGACATTAGTATACATTAACTCATTTTTGCCGGATTCCAACATATTTGAACAAGTTGACCTTTTATTTTACCAGGACAAGTTCTGGAGTTCAACTTTTGCTCTTCACTTACACATTTATAGCCACAATATATATATTTAAGTGTTTTATAATTATTAACCTAAGGTTTTTTGGCCTAGGTTATACATTTATATAAATTTTTAGTTTTACCCAATAGTGCATTTAGGCATGACTACTGTTTTTTAACACATTGCCTACTCGGTTAGTATATACTAACATGTTAATTGCTTACAAAATGTATATTCTTTATACATAATGTTTTCTATAGCAGACCATTCAGAGGTATTTTTAAGGGAATCGTTCAACAAAATATTGACATTTATGTCACTGTATATTATAGTACGCCTTTCTGCTCTAACATTATGTCTGCTTTATTAGTCCCGCCTAGCTTGGCAGGTTTAGTTTCAGCAGTTAAAACTGCCTAACACATTGAATCCTGCGTGGAAAGCATATGTCGTTCTAGTTTTAACTATTATTTTTTTAATTAGATCAATCTTGATATATAAATGAAAGATTTTGGCACTGTATTAGCTTCTTGGAACGTGTTAACAACATGAGTCAACATTATGTATGATTGATTCACTGACTTCATAGGAGAGAATTGCTGCTAATACGTTTTAGGAAAGGATAATTTATATTAGTATAAAAACCTCCTTCTGTTACAATTACGTTCTTAAAATATTTTACAGAAACACTGTGATTGTCACCACAATGCAGCATCAGTTAATATTAAGTAAGAAAATTTTGTTTTTGCAAACATTTTTTGTGAATATTCAACAACTTTAGTTTATACCACACGGAATCATTGCTTTTGATTGCATAGGAGAGTACTGTTGCCAAAACTGTCTTGGCACAATATTTTATACTAGTGTAACTTTTAGAGTTACGGATTATTATACTTAGACTACTTGCATAGTGATACTGTGGTTTTTATTTTTACTATAAGACAGTGTTGTTTTGAGTTTTGTTGGTAATTTTTTTTGCATTTCATACTAGACTTCTTTGCATGTTTTATCTTGATTTGTTTACTTATTAGATGCTTGTTTGTAGACAGTTTAGCGTAACAGTCAGCACTATTTTTTGAACAGCAATTAATGACGTTGCATCTTTTAAGTAGTTGATTCACTATAACGGAATTTGGCGCCATTTCTTACATTTAAACTAGAACTTTGTATTTTCATATGTATTAACTCTGAGGAAGCTACTACAGTGGTGGTAGCGAAAACGTTTCTGTTTTTAATAAAGTTGCGTTAAGACAACATACTTGACTTCGTGGACCAGTGCTTTCTTTTGGATTCCCTGTTCCGGTTTTTTATATTTGGTTTTTTATCTTCACAAGTTTGTTTTTCATAATTTAATCCATAGTGGATACCATTCTTTACTCTTGGGATTATATTCAGCAAATTGAATGATCCTGTTTGAATATATTATATCTACAGAGCTAGAAAGAAACAGGGAGAATCACAGCAGCAGACTAGAGCACTTAAGAGAGCACCAGAGAAAAAATCCATGCTGTTGTGAAAAATGTCTCTGTTTGCATAGTAACATTTGAAGCCATTAAAAATAGGTTTGCCTACATTTTATATAGCAGTACCACATCAGTCAGCAATGGCATAGCATAAGGATACTAGTATGAATGTGCAATATTAGAATTGTGCTTCTGTATTCCTCCCCCTGTATAGGTGGATAAGTGTCTCATCATGTTAAGTTCATTTGCACTAAGACGGCTAAGACGGCTGTGGGTTCAACTACTCCACCAAAAAAAGTTCTGCTGTCATAGCAAAGCATATTTGCCATCCCAATAATATCAATGCAGCACTGCAAGGTTCATATATCCATAAGTAGTGGCTGACTAGGCATTCTACAATATATGATAGGAAGTATCTGACCTTGTGAATCACCTTTGCTGGTCATATTTATTTTGTGATCAGCATGTTTACTATGTATACATACATTTTTTTTCAAATATTTTTATTTCTTCTTTTTCTCTTGTATTGTTGGCAGGTAGTCCCAGTCTCCCCTTTTCCTTAGGATACATTAACTTCTGACAGCTGATTCTGACAGACAGGGTACCAGATAAACTTAGCTAGAGCTACATTTAGTTTTTAAAGAAGTTTTTCTGAACTATTAAATTAGTTGCATTGAGTTGAAATAATAACCTTGGGAGAATACTAATTTTTATATTTGTTGCTTTCAAAAGAAAGGATAGCTTCATTTTTCCCAATCTTTGAATATTGTATTCAATGTCTGACCATATCTTTAGTAAATTATTATGCATGAATAGTTTTGAGTTATGTTCACAGAATAACCCTAAGTACTTTAGGTTCATAGGTTAATAGGTTGGTACTAGGCTATCAGCCCTAGGGCCCTATACCAGCCTGGCCATAACAATTCCCTGGCTATTTCTTCCCTGGACCCCTGTTTAGCAGGGTTAGTATTTCAACTTTATTTCCAAATCAGGAAAATTGATTCAGTATGACCTGACAGATTTATAGGGAAAATTATGGATTTTGTGGGATTAATTTCATACTTTGAAACTTTTGAGAAGCTGTTAACTGAGTCTAGAATTTTGCTCAAATCACTGTTAGGGAGTACAAAATATAAATTTAAATCATCAGCAAATGCTGTTAGTGCAATTTTATTATTAAAATGTTCTGGAATATGGTGGTACATTCTTCGGTTATGAGTAAAAATAAAGGTTCTATAGACAAGTTAAAAAAGTACAGAGATAGCAGACACACTTGCCTGGTCCCATTTAGAATTTTTATTGGATCTGAGTTTGTTTTATTAATTTATAGAGTTGTATAAGTGCTCTCATATAACATTGTTATTATATTTGTAAATTCTTGTGGTATATCAAAATAGGGCAGTATAGAAAATAAAAAGTTTAGGTTTACTTTTTCAAATGATTTACATGCATCTAGAGCAAGGACATATATAGGGTGTTTATTTTGTTTAGACAACAAGAGGAATGTATCTAAGGAAAGTGTGTTATCACATGTCTGCCTACCATTCATGAACCCTGACTATCCAGGTGATATTAAGTTTGATAATACTTTTTCAGTGTGTTTGCAAGTAATGCAATTAGAAATTTGATGTCTAGATTTATGAGAGAAATTGGCCAGTGGTTTGCTGGGTTTTTGTTATCACATTTTCCTTTAGGTATAAATACTGTCTTGGAGTTATTTAAATACGGGTCAAAAATGCCATATTCTCTTACATAGCTATAGATTTTCAGTTTGAATCTTGATATTTTTTGTCCAAAGGATGAATAAAACTCAGCAGTATAACCATCAGATGCAGGAGCTTTACTTGTTTTCAGACTATTTACTACTGAAAGTGTTTCTTGCTGCATGAAAGGTGCCTTTAGTAGACCCTTCTGTGTTTGATTTATATTTGTGAAGTTTAGATTCTTTAGGAAAGTGTCTCTCTATAATTCAGTACTTTGTAGCTTTTGTGGTCCATATAGTTTTGTATATATATCTTCAAATGTTTTAATAATTTCTTCATAAATATTGTGATGCCCACAACTGCCACCAATATGTAATGGCCACCACTGTCACCAATATGTGACATCCCCATATTAAGCCAATAATAAAGAAGCCTGAATCCTCACCAATGACACTGGAGAGGGATGTGCACTTGGAATACAAATGGAAACACTTAGTATTTCCAGATGCAGACCTCTGTGCATCAAGTACACTTTCTCTTAAGAGCACACAGGGAACACACTCGGCTCGGAGCCTGGATGTCTCTATATCTATCTCCCTCCAGGTCCCCAGTGAGACTCCTCACTGGTACAGCTGTAGGGTTAGGTCCTCAGTTGAGTTCCAAACCAAGTCCTCCAGTACCCTCTCTGTGATCCCATTGTTTCATATCCCTGCCCCAAGTAGCTGACATGCACACACTCTTTAAGATTTAATTTTCACACACACACACACACACACACACACACACACACACACACACACACACACACACAAAATGGGAAAGGCTGGCACAGATTTCCCACTCTACCAGCTTTGCCCAGACTAGAAGGTAAAATCACTGCCACTAGTCAGTTACTATAAGGCTATTACAAAGGGTATCCAATTATACAGTGCAATATTAATATTAATACAAATAACAGTAGTTGAATAAGACAGCTAGGCCTTCTGGAGTGACACACACAGTGTCACCAAATAAATATAAGTACTCTCAAAGGTTAGATACTTTCTGCAAAGATCAACCACAGTAAAAGTTTTAAATATATTTAATAATAAATAATAAAATAACACAAAAATATTGAATATACATTTACAGTAAACCACAGAGTTCAAATCACAGAAAATATTGAAATTAACACAGGTGGTCAGACACATACAAATAATACTTGGACAAGGCAAGATGAAATACATGAGCAGTCTTTATCGTCAAGTTCTCCAAAACAGAATAGTCAATACTCTGAGATTTCTCTTTGTAATATCTAAAATAGGATTTCCAAGAGGACAGGCAGACTGATTTCATCTGGTCGCCTGACTCTAGGTTCTCACAGTATTCCCCTTTGAAGCTGAGACAGGAATTTAGCATAGATGGTTACAATACACATCTAGATGTTTATGGCAGTGTCTGGGGCTTCATTCATTGAAACAATTCAAAAACTTACTCAAAATAACACCACTGCCTCTACTCCCCCTTTTCCTCCCAGCATAACCCCCTCCAATACCTTCTCCTTCCAACCAGTTCCCACCACCTTCATTAAATCTCTCCTAAAAAAACTCAAGTCTTGCTCCCCCTTTGCTGATAAACTACCTTCCCATTTTCTTAAAGTCAGTGCTGAATCTATTGCCTACCTTGTCTCTATACTTATAAATTGATCTATTACCGAAGCTCTTGTCCCTGATATATATGGAAATCTATTTACACAATTCCTCTTTACAAAGGTGAAAACTTTACTGACCCTTCTAACTATAGACCCATTGCTATCCTATCCCCCTTGCCCAAAATTCTAGAAAAGTATACATACTCAGCTACTCAAACACCTACTTGATAGTAACCTTCTAATTCCCACCCAGCATGGCTTTAGACCCCACCACAGCACATCCACTGCACAACTCTCATTCACCCAAACAGTAGCAGAAACCCATGATAACAACATGTTTGTCTCCTGTTTATTCCTCGATCTCTCTAAGGCCTTTGACACAATCTCTCACTCCAAACTGTTAACTAAATTCTCAGTCCTTCGTCTCTCTACCTCCTCTGTAAACTGGTTCTCTAGCTACCTATCCAAGAGGCAACAATCCATACACTGGCAGACTGTCTTCTCCCCCTTTCTTCCCATCAACACTGGTGTTCCCCAAGGATCTACCTTGCGTGCCCTACCATTTAATATTTTCACTAACACACTGCATTCTGCAACTAACCTCTCTACACTTTTGCCATATGCTGATGACTCCACTCTTATCACTACTGCCCATGGCATTCCTGAACCCCTCTCTCTCACCCAAGACACTTTCTCATCTGTCGAAACCTGGCTCTCAGATAATCAACTCATACTAAATCCTAAAACAACTAAACTCCTGCTTTTCTTTCCTAAACACTGGCAAAGCACAACCCCTCATTTGCCATCACCTCCCTTAATAATATCATCAGTAAACCTGAACCCCATACCAAATTACCTGGTGTTATTATTGACAATGAGCTAACATTTGATGTACATATCCATCAATGTATAAAACAAAACACCAGAAACTTGGTCTCCTCTACCACAATCAAAATTTTCTTACACCCTCCACTAAACCCTCCCTAGCCCTGTCTCTTCTTTTACCCTGTCTTCTGTATGCATCTTCTGTCCTTAACCTCCAATAATCATTTCTTTCCAAACTTGAGCAAACATAATAAAATAGCCAGAGTTACCTCCAGTCTCCCTTATAAATCCCATCGCTGCCTCACTCTCAGGTCACTACAATGACCTGAATTCTCTAAACTACTTCTTCTTCCACAATTACATATCACACACAGTATCTTGTATAACTCCACTTCCTGCCCCTCCATCTCTAATCTACTGTCTCATTATTACCCCTGCCATCAACTTCGTACAACTACAAACCTTCTGAAAATATTGGAAAGTCCCTATACAAATACTTTGTAGCTCACACATGGAATACTCTTCTTCTCAATATAACAAGTATCCCCCATAAGTACCAGTTTAAACTAGAACTTAAACACTATGTACAAAAGACCTGGTCCTGTCCATGTCAAACTCCAACATGATATCTGATACTTTTCATCCTGCTCTAATTCTTTCTCTGTTTAAGACACTAATACAATGTATCTACAATTATTTATTGAAAGGGCATTTTGCTAATGGTATACGGTTGTAATTCTACTTTTACTGCTGTAGTTAATTCTTAGCTGTACATAACAGTGGATTCACCTTATGTAATTGTTGTTGTAAATCAATCTACTGTATTTTTGCTTTTTTGTGAAAATGATATATATGTTTGGAGCTTTTCTCCTCGGGTTTCCAGTGAAAATGGGCCCCTAGCTCAGCTGGACCAACCCGGTTCACAAATGTCAACAAATAAATAAATAATAAATAAATAAACAATCACATATAGTTTCATCTGCCTTGCATCTATGCTCATGAAACATTTTTCTGTAAGCTTCAGGTGTTAACTTAAAACAATCCAGTAAACATTTTTTAACTTTGTTATAATTTAAGCAACCAGTATCAGAGAATTTAGAAATAGCAGTTAAGCTTTACCATGGTGTAAGGGGTTCTAGATCCGTACCCAGAGCCCTTGGTCAGCATTATACTGTTTACATACTCTTCAAATATATGAATAAAACTATCACAATTATCACTTTCTTGGTACTGAAGAAGAATTTTACTGACCTTTATTCCTTCTTGGGTTCTGTTATTCCCTTTCCTAGTATCTCCATGACCCTGGTGAAGAGTCAGCATCTCCCTCTCATGTTGATGCTGCTTCTCCTTTTCTTCATCCTCCAAACAAGTACAAGTGTAGGTTAGGTCCTCAGCCAAGTGTTCAAGCCAGGTCTTCCAGCACCCTCTCTGTGAACCCACTGCTTCATGTCACTGCCCCAAGTAGCTGACACACACACACACTCTCTAAGATTTAATTTACATGGACACTCACAACTGGGAAATGCTGGCACAGACGACCTGCTCGACCTGCTTCATCCAGACTAGAAGGTAGATTCACTGCCACCAGTCAGTTGCTATAAGGCTCTTACAAAGGTTATCCAATTATATGGTGTAATATTAATACTAATACAAATGATAGTAGTTGACCAAGACAGCTAGGCCTTCTGGAGTGGCACACACAGTGTTACCAAATAAATATAAGTACTCTGAAAGGTTAGATATTTTCTACAAGGACCAGCCACAATAAAAGTTTTAAATATATTTAATAATAATAAAAGAACATGAAAATATTGAATATATATTCATGTAATCCACAGAGTTAAAATAACAGAAAATATTGAAACTAACATTGATGCACAGAGTCATACAAATAAAGAAAAATACTCTCTAAACTAAGCTTCACTATATTCCTGGCTGAATCCAGGAGAGTTTACTGCTCCCTAATAACTTACTTGGACAAGGCAAGATGAAATAAGTCAGCAGCAGTCTTTCTAGTCAGATTTCCCAAAACAGAATGCTCAGTACTCTTAAGAATTCCCTTTGTAATATCTAAAATATAATTTCCAAGAGAACAGGCAGAATTACCTTATCTGGTCTCCTGACTCTAGGTTCTCACAGTATTGCCCTTTGAAGTTGAGACAGGAATTTAACATAGACAGCTACAATACACATCTAGATGTTTATGGCAGTGCCTGGGGCTTCCTCTTTTTTTAATGAGCTAATGAACAAAGGCTTTTTTCCAGACATAGTGTCTCTGGTCCTACTCATCACTGTGGGGGGTTCCGTTTTAATGGTTTAACAGCTCATTTACATTTCCCTTATTTTTCTTAAAGTAAGCTAGCTGGTATATTTAGTTCAGTTGCAATAATACATGTACATTTATTTTCATTCCTTCAGGGTCCACTGTTGATGCATTTTAACACAATTAACACAAGCAAAGCTCACAAATACATTTTCAGCACAATCATCTGTACAAATCAGTTTGATATGCAAATGACATACAGTTCTAATACATTTGTAGCACAGGCATGTTGTATAAATCAGTTTGACATTCAAAGGACATATAATTCTTTATAAATTTCCAGCTGGCTATGCTGGTACTTGCCCATATCATAACAAGTATTATATATCCTCCCTTGGTATTCAATTTCAGTTATCGTAGGGGCACTGTTGTTAACTTTTATTATCCTGGCCAGAAATTTTGAGGGAGTTTCTGCCTATTCCGAGAACCTTGCTAAGGTTTTCATTTCTGTAAAAGAGAATTGTCCTGTATGCACTATATATAATTAATTTTGTAAGTTATTCATCTGTTCTTCCAGTAGTGAGTTTGGGTATTTTTGGACTGATTCTTCTGTTTTGATTATTTTTTCTTTTAGTTTTGTCTCTTTCTCTTTATATACTTTTTTACAGTATGACACTTTTTAAATTAAAATTCCCCTAATCCTTGTTTTACGTGCTGTCCATTGATATCATAAGGAATATCTGCCAGCGTAAAGTCATGATCAAGTTTGTCTAATATGCTGTTAATTTCCTGTATTATATCTTTTTTCTGTAGTAACTTCGTGTTTAGGGACTAGTTTATAACCCTTGCTTTCAGGTTTAGATCACTTATACTAAATGTATAAGTTGTCCAGAAAAACCCAGGTTCTGTATAATAGTGAATCTCTGGCTTTAGGAATATTTCCCATATTAGAAAGAAGTCTAATCTAGACTACGATTTATAACATTGGGAGTATTATGTGAATTTTATTGTAGATGGGTTATTACTCCAGTGGCAAAGTGTGTCAAATAAGTTAAAAAAAGTTATGTACTCATCATAATGTTCCATGTTTGTTGTCCATCTCGCCATTCATTCTTACTTGGATGGGTTCAGAGCCGATCCTCGGCTCCAACTCGGCCAAATACACAGCTGGAAGCCTCAAACATGGCTCGTGTCAAGTACGTATTCCATGATGCAGTGGTGCAACTCTCCAGATCATGTTTGCTGCTAACATACTAATGAGTAATATATATATATATATATATATATATATGTATGTATGACCCCATGTCAAGGAGAAACAAACTGAGTCAAGAAGCTCATATAAAGAGGAAATATCACCACCAGGTCCTCTAGGAGTCCTTGGATGGGGGAAGGAGGGAGGGGTTGTACAAATGAATGGCGAGATGGACAACAAACATAGAACATTATGGGGAGTACATAACTTCTTTATGTTATGTTGTCCTATCTCACCTTCATTCTTACTTGGATGGGACAGCGTCCCTAACACCTTTTTCCCACGTGACTCACGAGAGTACACCTTTGAGCACAGTGGAACCAAAGGAGGCCCTGTCCCTGGAGGCTAAATCCACTTTGTCATGAGTGATAAATGTATAAGGATTGGCCCAAGTAGCTGCAGCACAAATACTGTCCATAGACATTCTGTCTTGAAAAGCAGATGATGTAGCTAATACTCTGGTTGAGTGACCCCTAATTCTGAATGGCAGCTTTCTATTATTGGAGGTACAGATAAAGGTGATACAATTTGAAAGCCAATTTGAAAGGGTGACTTTAGAAACTGGCATACATTTTTTTGCCTCAGAGAAGGAGATGAATAATTGATCAGATTTCCTGAAATCTTTAGTCCTATGCAAATAGAATCTGTGCTGTCTGTGCACGTCCAAATGATGGAGTTTATACTCTGCCTTGTTGCTATGGTTGGGGAAAAACACCAGGAGCTCAATGGATTGATTGATACTGGATTGAGAGCAAACCTTAGGTATAAAGGATGGATTAGTTCATAACAATACCCTATCCTTATGAAAGATCAGATATGGATGTCTGATTGACAGTGCTTGCAACTCAGACTCTTCTGGCAGATGTTATGGCTACTAGAAAAATGGTCTTCCAGGAAAGAAATTTGAGGTCACAAGATGAAAAAGGCTTGAACGCTGGCAATGTAAGTTGAGATAGGACAAAATTTAAATCCCAAGGAGGATCTGTGGCCTTTTGGACATTATACTAAGTAGTAATGTGTTCATTTATGATAAAAATATTTATTGGCAAAAATGGGGGGTTGCTATGGGCACCCCCTGTGCCAATAGCTATGCAAACATAATACTAGCACAGTGGGAATTACAATGGATGAATAGTAAAGATAACATATGGAAAGAGCAAGTACTGTTCTATGGTCAGTTTGTGGATGACATATTATTATTATTATGGAAAGGAGAAGTACATCAATACCAACAGTTTCTGAGATATCTAACATCTACAATGTACTTTTTGAAGTTTGAATCCAAGTATTCCCAGCAAAGTATTGACTTCCTGGATATAAGTATTATCTTTAAAAAGGGAACTGTAGAGACAGCCCTATATAGGAAAGCTACATGGAAGAACCACATGCTACATAGGACTAGCATGCAGAGTTTAACCAATTGGTGGATAACTTAGCAACTAGAGGGTATAGGAAGAATCAGATGGACTTTGAACAAGCAATGGAATTACGAAGAGGCAAAGGAAAACCATATTATCATTATAAACATGTCAAAGGACAGAAGAATAATGAAACCCAAGAGTCCCTAAGATGTATATTAACCTATGCACCAGATAATAAACAAATAAACAAAGTTGTTCAAAAATATTGGTCAGTTTTACAATGGATCCTAAAATTAAAAGTATAGTAGGAGAAAAACCCAAATTTATATATAAAAACAAGAAGAACTTGAAAAGTCTACTGTGTAACAATAGAACAGAAACAACACAGAGAAGTGTAGTAAAGAAAAAAGGAACTTTCAAATGTGGGAAGTGTAAGCCATGCAAATATATCAATACGACTAATGTGTTCCAACATCCTATCACACATAAAGTATATTCCTACAAAGGGAATGGAAAATGCAATACAGAGAATGTGATATATATATAGCCAGCTGTGAAGCATGTATGTCGTTCTATGTGGGAAAAACTAATAGAAAGTTCAAAGAACGTATCTTACGGCATCTAAGAGACATCAATAATAAGATAGAAGTTAATGCTTTGTATCAGCATATAAAGCATAATCCAGGGCATAGCTTCAAATTTATGATATTAACTCATGTTTCAGTTACAGCACGAGGTGGAGATTTGTTCAACAGAACTGAAAAAATAGAAATGGAATGGATTCTGAACTTGCGTGCCGGTCAAAGTCTTGGCCTTAACGCAGTACTCCCCTTAACACCAGTACTAAAAGAAAGGAGGCTTTGGAGGTGATAATACACTTCTATCATCAAATCACTCCTAAAAGAAATAGGACTGAATAACATGACAGTAAAGCTATACAACTAGCTACTAAAGAACATGTGAGGATGGACTCCTCCCAAGAGGACAGAATAACCAGTGACATACTTGCAGGAACCCAGGAAGTTAAACTGATTTGTTAGTGTATATAAAAAGACAGATTGGATACAAGCAGTAAGTGTGTCCAATGAATAATGAAGGCAGATAGCCTTATTTGAATATAATACCTCATTGTCCAATACCTAGAATACACACAGTATAAAAGGAAGAGCAAAGCAGATAAATACAGGATCTGAAGAAGGTTTACAACCGAAAGCGCTTATCTGTTTCTGAGTCCGTTTTTGAACACAAGCAGCATGCTTATTTGAAGTTGGCTTTAGAACTAGGAATGTTTTGGAACCTGCTCCAGTGACTTTGCAAACAGGCAGTTTGCTGATTCCAATTGGCTTCAGAGGAAGGAAGGAAGAATCATCTATCCTGGAATTTGTTTTAGTGCACAGGCAGCATGCCGATTTGAAGTTGGTCTTAGACTTTGGAACTCATTCTGGTGTCTTTGAACATGGGATGCATATTGGAATCAATTGGCTCTAGAGAAGGAAGAGCTTTGGGACTTGTCCCCCCCCCCCTTTTTACATACAGGCTGTATGCTGGATACAGACTGGCTTCTAACTAAGGAACTTTTTGTAACTTGTTCTAGTGCTTTTGCACACAGGCAATTTATTAACTTGGAACTTTGGAAGTACCTACTGAGGAAGCGGAGCATATAGTTGTCAGTGAATGGAGGTTTTGCACTCAAGGAAGAAAGGTAGCTGGAAGTGACTTCCAATGAATGAATAATTTCCTGTCTAATCATATTGAGTCAAGTTACCATAACAAGAAATTTGCTCCGAGGAAAGTGTTATTAGTGCCTGAATCAGTACTTTGAAGTAGGCAATTTGTCGTTTTTAACTGAACAGAATTAAAAATTTGTTTTTATCTAAGGAACGACCTGGGACACATATGTAGTGCTTGCACATCAGCAACTATAAGAAAGGGGACATATAACACTCGCTAAACGGATCATCTTGGAGCTAGCTACCATGTGGAGGGAGTAGCCTTAATGTAGCTTTTCATTTTCATATGATGAAGGCGTACTCCCTAGGCTAGAACTTGTTCACTTTATCTTTCTGTTCCTTAAAAGGAGGTCTCAGTAAGGAAGTACCTTTTAAAAATGTTTTACACAACCTGTGTGACATTGTTAGGAGAATGGTCACCAATGTGGAAATTCGAAATTGCAGCCAGCTGGATCCTAATAGTTCCTGCAGCCAAGCCTTGCTGGAAGAGTTCAGGCAGAAATTCTAAAATGAACTGAATAGGTGAAGAAAAAGGGTCAATGTTTCTATTTTGGGCCAAGTGAGGAAAATCTTTTCCGCTTGCTAGTATATAGTTTTCCTAGTAGAAACTTTATGAGAGGGCACCGACATGTGTTTGACTGCTGGAGTGAAGTTTTGAAGACTGACTAAATTGGGAAGTGGAGCAGCCATGCTGTCAAGTTGAGGGTGTGGAGAGAAGGATGAAGCGCTCCTGACTCCTGACATATGTGTCAGAAGGTCGGGAACTGGGTCCAGAGCTCACAGCTTCTCCCAAAGATGAGTCCAGAGGAAGGGAAACCAAATCTGCCAAGGTCAATATAAGGCAATGAGAATCATCCTGCTTCCCAAGGATTTTGCTTTCTGGATGACTTTGGGTATAAGGGAAATGGGGAAAGGCATAAAGAAGTCTTGAGGACCAATCATGTACAAATGCATCATTTGGTGTCTCCCCCGGAGGGGGAATTAGGGCAAAGTAGCTGCTGCACTTGGGATTCATGGGAGTGGCAAAAAGATCGTAGCAAGGTTGACCCCATTTCAGGAACATTTTCTTCCATTATGTTCTGGTTCGGAGACCACTCGTGAGGCATTAATATTGTCCTGCTGAGTTTGTCAGCTATCACGGTGGATTTCCCCAGGATGTGCTTTGCTACAGAAAGCGTTGGGAAGAAATTGCCCATTGCCAAACTCTCAGAGCCTCGAGACAAAGTGGGTATGATTTGGTTCCTCCTTGTTTGTTTATTAATCAAACCACCGACATATTGTCTGACTGTATAACAATCGTCCCCAGTGGAAGAGAGTCGTGGAGTGCTTGCAACACCAGAAGCACTGCTCTCATCTCTAGAACACTGATATGCAAGTGGGCCTCGTGGTCCTGCCATATACCTTGGACCATACTTCCCAGATAATGCCCCCGCACCCTATTTGGGATGCATCCGTGGTCACTGTAGCAATAGGTTGTTGTGGAATAAAGTGTCTCCCAATAGTCACATGGTTGGACTGAATCCACCACCGTAAGTCCTTTTTGCATGAGTCCATTATTCTGATCAGGCAGGACACAGGAAGTTCTTGAAGCAACCATTGGGAGAAAAGGAGCCATTGAAGGATTCTCATATGCATCCTGGAAAGAGAAACTTTTAGTTATGTACTTACCATAACTTTAGATGTTTGGGATCCATCTCGCCTACATTCTGTACTGATGGGTTCGGAGCCGATCCTCTGCTCTGACTCAGCACGCTATACTATAGAGCGAAGTCTCTTATTGGCTGAGCTATTCTACATCCCAGGATGCACCACCACAGCTTCCCCAGATCTTGTTTGTCCGCACACATGCACACACACATAGACTGTTGATATAATATTGCCAGGTGTTTCAAGATGAAACAGCTAAACTTGAACCGTCCTGTCTCTTCTGATCTCCAAGGCAGGGGGAAGGAGGGTGGGTTATTAGGAATGTAGGCGAGATGGATCCCAAACATCTAAAGTTATGGTAAGTACATAACTAAAAGATGTTATGTGATCCTATCTCGCCTACATTCTGTACTGATGGGACAGCGTCCCTAGCAACTGATTCCTGGGTGGCTCACTGGAAAACACTCCTGAGAACTGTGGAACCGAAGGAAGCTTGCCCCCAAGATGCCACGTCCAATTTGTAATGAGAAATAAATGTTTGAGGGGAGGACCAGGTAGCTGCAGCACAAATGTCACTAATGGCAAGCTTAGAATGAAAGGCTGTCGAAGTAGCCATAGCCCTTGTAGAATGAGCTTTCACTGAGTTTGTAAGTTCTTTATTAGAAAGGAAGTAAGTATGGCTGATACAGTCCCTGATCCACTTGGCAATAGTGACCTTCGTGACGGCTTTGCCCAATTTATTGTCCGAAAAGGACACAAACAACTGATCTGTTTTCCTTGTTTGGTGCATCCTATCTAAATAGAAACGCAATTGCCTGTGAACATCCAATGAGTGGAAGATGTATTCACCTCTGTCTGAGTAGTTTGGGAAGAAAACTGGAAGTTCCAATGACTGTTGAAGACAAAAACTAGAACAAACCTTGGGAACAAAGGATGGATTAGGCCTGAGGGAAACTCTATCCTTGTGAAAAAACAGGTACGGTGGTTTGACACATAGGGCTTGAAGTTCCGAAACTCTTCTGGCTGATGTAATTGCCACCAAAAAAGCAGTCTTCCAAGAAAGAAATTTCAAGTCACAAGTTGCTGCCGGTTCGAAGGGGGAAGAGGTCAAAGCACCTAACATGAAATTAAGATCCCACGGTGGAGCGGGATGAGAAATCGGAGGTCGTAGCAGCCTCGCACCTTTCATGAAGGCTTTACACAACTTATTGCTCATCAAAAGTGGGTCTATATGGGTTTCATGAAAATTAGAAATAGCTGCCAATTGAACCTTGATGGTAGAGACCGAAGAACCTTGATTGAATAAAGAAGCTAAAAACTTCAAAACTTCTGTAACCGGGGCAGTAATGGGATCTAATCCCCGGAGTTGGGACCAAATAGCGAATCTCTTCCATTTGCTGTTATACATTTTTTTAGTCGAATTCTTGTGGGCCGAGGACAAGATATGTATGACTTCCGAGTCCAAAACCTGGTTCCTGACTATGGTCGGAAGTGGAGGAGCCAAGCTGTTAACCTCAACAAGTGAAGGGACTGATGAAGCTGTCCCGACTGGTGGATCAAGAGGTCTGGAACCTGGTCCAGGAACCATGGACCGTCCAGTGCGTATTTCCGAAGAAAGGGCAGCCAGACTTGATGAGGCCAGTATGGGGCAACTAAAATCATCTTGCTCTGCAAGTGAATCGCCTTCTGGATCACCCTGGGAAGAAGGGGAACCGGTGGAAAGGCATACAGTAGGCTGGTGGGCCAAGCTTGGACTAGGGTGTCCTTGGGAAACTGGGGTGAGAGAGAAGAAGTGTTGACATTTCGTGTTGAGAGGAGTTGCAAAAAGGTCGCAACAAGGAGTTCCCCATCTTCTGAAGATCTGAGTTGCCACTCTGTCATTCAGAGACCACTCGTGCGGGGAGAGAATAGTTCTGCTCAGTCTGTCGGCTATCACATTGGATCTCCCCGGAATGTGTGTTGCTACCAAGAAACAGTTGGTTGCAATCGCCCAATCCCATACTTTCATGGCCTCTCTGCAAAGGGGATAGGACCTGGTCCCTTCCTGCTTGTTCAGGTACCAGACTACTGACATGTTGTCGGACTGAACGGCAATCATGCCCTGGGGGAGGTAACTGTGTAGTGCTTGTAGTGATAGAAGCACCGCCCTCATTTCCAGTATGTTGATGTGGAGGGAACTCTCGTCGGGGTGCCACTTGCCTTGGACTGACCTGCCCAGGTAATGTCCCCCCCACCCCGTCTGGGAGGCATCCGTAGTCAAAGTGGCCACTGGAGGTGGAGGAACGAAGGGTCGCCCCTGATCCAGGTTGGAGGAAAGAAGCCACCAACGGAG
The DNA here is from genome assembly GCF_019279795.1 of Protopterus annectens. NCBI lineage: Eukaryota > Metazoa > Chordata > Ceratodontiformes > Protopteridae > Protopterus > Protopterus annectens. The sequence continues at coordinate 1,380,099,990 of NC_056735.1, read as the reverse complement.
GTCATGTTTGCACGTCTCCGTGATTAGAATGAGGTGACTGAGAGGGAGATCCTGATAAGACCACTGGACTGACAGGAGCCACTGGAGAATCCTCATATGCAATCTTGCTAAGGGAACTAGGAGAACGGTAGCCGACATGTAACCCAACAGTTGTAGGACCATCCTGGCTGGGGCTCGGCATTTGAGGAGCAATGCTCGAACTTGAGACTGTAATATTTCTATCCTCTCTTTTGGAAGATAGACCCGCATTTGCTTTGAGTGTATCTCTACTCCGATAAACCGTATGCGCTGAGATGGCAGCAACACAGACTTTTCCCAATTGAAGGTGATTCCTAGGGAGTTGCCTAGAGATATAGTGGCCACTAGGTTCTGTAAGAGTAGACGCCTGGAGGTGGCAGTTAGAAGCCAGTCGTCTAGGTATGGAAACACCTGGAATCCTAGACTTCTCAGGTGAGCAGTCACCACCACCAAGCATTTGGTGAACACCCTGGGGGCTGTGGTGAGACCAAAGGGCAGTGCACAGAACTGGAAATGACTGTCTCCCAGGCTGAAGTGCAAGTGTCTCCTGGACGCCTGATCTATCAGAATGTGATAATAGGCGTCCTTGAGATCTATGGAGCACATCCAAACACCTTCCTCCAGCAGCGGGAGAATGGATTGTAAGGTGACCATCCGGAACTTGGACTTCTTGACAGAACGGTTGAGTTTGCTGAGATCCAAAATGGGCCTCACGTCCCCGGTCTTTTTTGGCACCAAAAAGAATCTTGAGTAAGTCCCTAATCTGGTCTGGTCTTCGGGGACCGGTTGGATGACTCCTTTTTGAAGCAGCTTTGAGATTTCGATGGCTGCGAGATCCTGTTGACTGGGTGGTGGGTCCGGGATTTTCCGGGATGGTGAGGGGGGCTGAGAAAAAGGGATGGTGTAACCTCCGGCAATGATTCAGAGCATCCATCGGTCCTGAGTGATATTCTCCCAGGCCTTTAGGTGCCTCGAAAAACGACTCCCGACTGGCTCCGGAGTGGCGCAGTCGGGCAATCCTTCAGGGATGCTGGAAGGTTGAGGAGCCACGAAAGGACTCGCGGTCTCCAGTGTTGCGGGGGCCTCTGCCGCCTCTGGGACGGCGTCTTCCTGAAAAATTTCCCCCTCCTCTGCCTCTAGAAGGGGAATCATCCTGCTGTGAGGGGTAAGTCTTTTGGGATTTACGGAACCACATTTTCCCCCCTCTTCTAGCCTTGGGATAAGGCCGGAAGGGAGTGGAAAAGCGTGCCCCTATGGCAGTCAAAGCCTTACCCTCTTGTTCACAGCGGGTCAAGGTGTCCTTTACCTTGGGTCCAAACAAAGAGGACCCATCAAAGGGAGCATCGGCAAAGGAAGACTTGAAGGCCTCTGCAAAGTGACACAGGCGGAGCCAGGCTTGTCTCCGTAGAGCAACACCTGTTCCCGCCACTCTACTCACCCCCTCGGCTGCATACGAAATGAGCCTCATGGACGAGTTCGATAATGATGATAAGGTAGCCAGCTGAGAGCTAACCGTCTGGGCCAACTGCTCAGGTAGGTTACCAGAGAGGGTATCTGAAAGTTTCTTGACCATATCCCTCTGAAGTCTGGTGAAATGCGTCAGATAATTCAGAGACCTTAAAGTAAAGGCTGCTGAAGTAAGGGTGTGCTTCCCGTACCGATCCATGCTCCTAGACTCTTTATTAGGAGGATGGACAGATGTAGATGCCTCTGCCACATCTTGTTGGGTAGCAGATGCCACCACCAGGGCATCTACAGCCACACCTTTAGAGAGGAATTCCTTTTCGGGGGAGGCTGAAAGAAATTTATTAGGGCGAGCTGGCACCGGTTCCACAGAATCTGGGTGCTCCCACGCCCTTCAAGTGATCAAATCCAGAAGCTCATCGAAGGGCGGAGACACCCAGGAGGTGGAGGGCTGAGCCCCGAAGGCCTTGAGGAATACCGACTCCTCAGCAGAAGGGGGTTTGGACTGCCAGTCGCCTCGTTGCTTCAGGATTTCTAAGATGTCCGCAAAGGAGACATCATCCGAGGATGACTTGGGGGACCCCTCCGCATCATCGAGGTCGGTGTCTGAGGTGAGAGACTCGTCCGGGGAGTCGACGTGCTTCCTCTTGCACTGTCTCTTCCTGGGAGGTTCCTCCGAAGAAGCCTCGGAAGGACCTCCAGGAAGGGGGGAATCCCCAATGGGGGTGACCTCAGGCCCCAGGGCTCCGCTGTCTTGAGACAGGGGGACTACAAAGGAACCAGTCTCTGTGCCAAGGGAAGGTGCCGGAGAGATGGTGGAGGTAGCCAAGGAAGATTTGGCCAAAGCACTCCTCATGGCCCTGAAGGCCGGACCCCCCGAGTCCTGGGAAGGTCCGACCCCCGAGGCCACAACAGTAGACGGCACCCCTGCAGCCGATGCACCAAGAGGGAGGCTCGGAACCGAAACCATCGGTCCCGAAGCATCACCCCCGGGGCCGACCAAGGAGATCCGTGTACCGAACTCCGACCCGAAGGTCGGGGTTGGAGTAAGGGTCGGAGCCGACCCGAAAACCTCCACCGGCTCCACCAGCACTGACTCCAACGGTGCCGAGGCTGTTGGAGGAGGAACCAAGACAACAGGGTGGACAATCGGCTTCGGAGCTGACTGGGCTGGAGCCGAGACTAACTTTTGGAAGACTGGAGACTGAAACAGCCTTTGAAGCACCCTGTCTATATCCGAATCGGACTTCCTCAAGGACCGAGAAGAGACTGATCGGGCTCGAGTTGACTTCTCTGCCGGTTCCGAAAGACTGGGGGACTGGCTCCGAATAGTCTCAAGTAGTATCGGTGCAGAGGGAGATTCCACCAGCACAGTAATCTCCCTCGGAGCCGACGGGGACTTCAGCGCCGAGGTAGAAGAGTCTGAGCGAGCGACCTTTCATGGCTCCGAAACCAATGGAGCCAGAGAAGGTGACCCACCTCTCGATGCTCAAGTGCTCGGCTCCAAAGACAGAGGAGTCGAGGCTGGAGGCATCGAGGCAGACCGTTCTGACCTCGGCTCCGAAGTCTGTGGAGCCGGCGGAGAAGCCTGCCTTGATTTTTTTGCTGTTGGCTCCGACGGACTGGTCGGAGCTGAAGACTTCTTCTTCCTGGAGGGAGAGGGGGAAGAAGATAAAGCCTCCTCAAAAGAAGGGGTGATAAGCCCTTTCAGTATCAATTTGTTTTTCCTCTCTTGGAGGACACGAGAAGAAAACGCGTGGCATACACTGCAAGACTCTTGAAGGTGCTTAGGGCCTAGGCAATAAACACATAGAGAGTGGTCATCCGTGATTGACATTTTGTACCCACACTTGGTACATTTTTTAAACCCTGAGGGCCTATGTTCCTTCGACATCACCACAAGGCACACACCAAAACCAGACTAATGAAAAAAAAACTAATCAAACAGAGATGCCAAATCCCTCTAATTTAAACGGGATAGGCCAGTAAATCAGGCACAGACACACAGACAGAAACTAAGCACAGCTCTGGAAGAGTGCGAGTGCAAGGCCCCTCTAACTAAAACAGGACCTTGACGTTAGAGGAACAAATACCACACCAAAAATTAGCAACAAAAATTGGCAACAAAAAGGGCTGTAACACGGCCCAAAGTACAGCGCGAGGAAACCCCTAGTGTTTAAGCGGGAACCTAACGCTAAAAAAAAATAAGTTCACACAAACTTTCACTAAACCACACAAAATGATAGGTAGCTGTTAAAACAACTTTTTGGGTGAAAAATTAGAAAATTTCTGACAGAAATGTAGTCAGTAAAGAGTACTTAGCTCAGCCAAGTCGAGACCACGTCTATTGCTGTCAAGCGGCAAACGAGATCTGGGGAAGCTGTGGTGGTGCATCCTGGGATGTAGAATAGCTCAGCCAATAAGAGACTTCGCTCTATAGTATAGCGTGCCGAGTCGGAGCCGAGGATCAGCTCCGAACCCATCAGTACAGAATGTAGGCGAGATAGGATCACATAACATCTAGTGTTATGGTTGAAGCCATTGTCCCTAGAAGTTTCAGAAAGTGCAGTTGTGTACACTTACCATAACTATAGATGTTCGAGTCTATTCACTGTTGCAGTCATCACACTTGGGTTATCTGCCTGCAGGTATAGGTTCATAGGTAGGTACTAGGCTACCTGCCTGAAGGCATTTATAAGCCTAGCCGGAATGTGTTTGCTTTCTCCATCCCCTTAGATTAGCTCCCTGTGCCTCTGTCCAGCAGAGCCATTGAAGTGATCCCTGGGGTAAACTTTCTGTTTCCAATCCACTCGTCAAGGTTTCTCTTGAAGAGGATTAGCGAGGAGCTCTGCCTAATATAGATTGGAATCTTGCTCCAGAGCATGGGAAGTCTCTGGGACAGGAATCTATCCCTCCAGCATGTCCTATTTATTGTTGTGGTGAGGTTTAGATCCCTGGATCGAGGGGATATGTTTTTCTTTTGGTGGAGCATGTCCATCACTTCTGGGTTGGACATGGCCTTGTATGTCAGGCAGAGATCACCTCTGAGTAGGCTGTATGCAACCGAGTACAGCTGGAGTTTCTTCAGTCAAGCTGCATAAGGCATCTGTTTGAGGCCAGTGATCCTCTTGGTGAGGTACTTCTGTGGTCTTTCCAGCTGTTGCAGGTGTCTTGTAAGATACATCCCAAATGGGGCATTGTACTCTATGATGAGTCTGATGAGTGATGTTTAGACGGGAACAATGACCTCTTTTGATCTGGATGCAAACCCTTTTGTGATTAGGTGTGTCACATAGAAGGACTTTCTAACTACTTTGGAAATGTGATTATCAAAGGAGGGGTTACTATCTACTTGGGTCCCCAGATCCCTTATTACGTCTTCCATATTTAGGGGGCTACCACCTATGTGGTAGTTTGTGGGTACTTTGTTTTTTCCAAAGGGGATGACTATGCACTTTTTGGCATTTAGCTTGAGGCCATGGTTTTGACACCAGGTATCTGTCTCAGTGAGACCCTTTTGGAGGATGTCTGTGTCCACCAGAGAGTCCATTATAGCCCCTAGTTTGCTGTCTTCTGTGAACTTGGTCAACCCTAGTCCTTCTGTGCTTGCCTGTACCTCTGGGAAGTATATGCCGAACAGGAGGGGTCCTAGGACTGAGCCCTGGGGAACACCACTTGTAACCGGTTTAGAGTCAGACCTAGCTCCCACAACTCTTACCATGTGGGTTCTGTCCGTGAGCCAGTTGGCAACCCATCTCGTGACATAGGGAATTATGTTCAGGCTGGTGAACTTGTCTATAATGAATGAAAAACATTTATACACAGCAAAGCTTTCGGGCAAAACCCTTCTTCAATACTTAACACAAATACACTGAAAAGAACATGCTTTAAATAGGAGCATAATTGGTCATATGACAGCAGCCAAATTCATATGATCAAAAACAAAACATAAACAAAGTATTACATTAATTAAAACGTAAAAAATACAAACATCATAAAATATAAAGTATAAAATATACACTTCAAATTATACAACTTAGTTCGTTGCAACTTCATTAAAATTGGTTTCAGACTAACAGCAGAATTCAACCCTGGCATACAATCAGCCGCCAGTCTGAGTATCCACTCATACTCTTTAATCTCTAAAGCATTATTAATGTCCCCACCCCTCCCAGAGGGAATAACCATATCTATAACCCTAAATTTAAAGCAATGATCATCCCCATGTAGTCTAATGTGTTTAAATAGAGCATTATTTTAATTCTCCCTTCTAATCTCAGATTTGTGTTCGATTATTAGATCCTTCAGCTTACGTGTGGTCTTCCCTACATAAAATGAAGGACAGGCCACACATATAGCCAAATAAACAACATTAGTACTACCACAATTCACTACAGATTTAAACTCATAGCCCTTATTCGTAATGGGGTGAATATAAACATAATTAGGGTTATTAGCTACATCCACACAACAAGAACATTTAAAACATTTAAATGTACCAAAACGAGTAAAAGTTTATCCATTTATACCCAGTCTATAATTAAAATCCTTATAATATATCCGACTCTTAATAGTTCTCATATTCCTATATGAGAAATACGGTTTAGTACCCAAAAGTCTATTAATATCCGGAGAAGCCATCAACACTGGCCAATTCTTCTCTATAATACGTTTAACTGAAAATGTTCTATTACCAAAGGTCATAACGTATCTAAATTTTTCCGTACTATGGATACTACTACTCAAATCAGAAATGGAATGACGGGCAGAAAAAACATTCTTAAAGAAAGGTTTATATATAGTTTCTCTATTAAGCACTACATAATCCTTCAATCCTATCAACATATCTCGATCATATCCACTTGCCAAAAATTCATTGAACATTTCTTCTAGTTGTACAAAAAATAATGAATCGACTGTATTTAATCTACTTACCCTAGCAAATTGAGCTTTGACTATACCTTTAAAAACATGTGGAGCATGCATGCTATCATGATGTATATATCTACTTGTGTGTACATTTTTCTTATAGATAGTAGTTTGTATTGCACCTTCATATAAAGTAATTCTGACATCAAGGAACAACGCCTCATGATCTGAAACTGTTTCCTTAAACATCAAAAAAACAGTGGTTATAGTAAGATATGATATAAATTCTACTAAATCATGATAAGAACCCTTCCAAATCATAAAACAATCCAAGAAACCTTTGATAAAAACAAATATTATCATTCAAAAATTTATAACCATTATGTATATGTTGCATTTCCCATTGATGCAAAATTAGAAGTTATGAACATACCATAACGTTCCATGTTAGTTGCCTTCTCTCGCCTTCTTTCTTGCTTGATAGGTTCGGAGCCAATCCTCGGCTCCGACTCGGCACTTGCTAAGCTCGAGAACTCATTTTACCAGCTCGAGGCAACCCTATATCCCATGATGCAAGGCGTGACTACCTCAGATCTCATTTGGTAGCTAGAAGAAAAACCCTGCCAAAAAACACTTCTTCCCAAGGAAGAAGATACTAAATGTAAGAGAAACTAGGCCGATGGCCACTAACAATAATGACTCTTCCTACTGTGAACTCTTGGAAAGAGTGACAACACCCCAACAAAAGGAAGGTACAACCTCAAGATCAGTCCAGGCCAGGGGGAAGGAGGGAGGGACGCAAGAAAGAAGGCGAGAGAAGACAACTAACATGGAACGTTATGCTATGTACATAACTTCTAAATGTTAAGTTGTCAAACTCGCCTTCATTCTTGCTGGATGGGACCGCATCCCTAGCACCTCTATCCTGGGTGGCTCAATGGAACAGACTCTTGAGAACTGTGGAACCAAACCTAGCCCTGTCCCTGGAGGCCAAGTCCAATTTGTAATGAGAGACAAAGGTGTGAGGAGTGGCCCAAGTGGCTGCTGCACAAATGGTGTCAATAGGTAGCCTATCCTGAAAGGCTGTGGATGTGGATAGGCTCCTGGTAGAATGTGCTTTTGGTTTTGAGGACAGTTGCTTGCCTCTAAGATGATAAACATAAGAAATGATAGAAGACAGCCATCTGGATAAGGTCACTTTAGAGACTGGGAGACCTTTTCTATTCTCTGCATAAGAAAGGAATAGTTGATCAGATTTTCTGAATTGTTTAGTTCTGTCCAAATAATATCTGAGTTGACGATGGACATCTAAGCAATGAAGTCTTTGTTCAGCTTTGTCTGAATAATTAGGGGAAAAAAACTGGTAAATCAATAGATTGGTTAAGATTCATCTGGGAAGCAACTTTGGCCAAAAAAGATGGATTAGGTCTTAAAGATACCCTATCTTTGTGAAAAACAAAGTAAGGGGAACGGACACAAAGGGCCTGAAGTTCAGAAACCCTTCTAGCTGAAGTAATAGCCACCAAGAAAATTGTTTTCCAGGAAAGAAACTTTAAGAAGCATGTAGCAGCCGGTTTGAAGGGGGATAGAATCAAGGATTAAGTTCAAATCCCACTGCGGAGGGGGATCTCTGATTGGAGGCTTCAGGAGAAATATACCTCTGAGAAAGGCTTTGCAAAGTTTGTGGGACATTATGTTTTGATCTGCTAAACCAACATGAAAATTAGAGATTGCTGCCAATTGGACTTTAACTGTAGAAGCAGAAGACCCTGATTGAAAAATCTCTGCTAAGAAATCCAGAACTGAATGCACTGGAGCAGTAAAGGGATCTAAGTGTTTGGACTTTGCCCAGAAAGAAAAGCATTTCCACTTACTAGCATAAATCTTTCTGGTGGAGGACTTTAGAGAAGCTACTATGATATTCCTAACAGGGTTAGAGATCATAGGAAGCCTGGCTAAGGAAGGAAGTGGAGCAACCAAGCAGTGAGGTTGAGAGAACGTATGGCCCGGTGTGGTTGACCCGACTGGTGGGTCAGAAGGTCTGGAACTGGGTCCAGATGCCAAGGCTGTGCCAGGAGATGACGATGCAGGGACGGAAACCAAATTTGTCGAGGCCAGTAAGGGGCAATGAGGATCAACTTGGCTCTCAATACGGTAGCTTTCTGAATAAGTTGTGGTATCAGTGGAAATGGAGGAAAGGCATACAGAAGTCCCCGGGGCCAATCCTGGGTTAGAGAGTCTCTCGGGGAATGGCCTGGTAGAGGAAAAAGGGTGAAGAAGTCCGGGCATTTGCTGTTTTGGGGTGTAGCAAAAAGGTCGCAGGAAGGGAAGCCCCACTTCTGAAATATCTCGTCCACTACTGCTTGCTTGAGAGACCACTCGTGTGGCATAAGAATAGCTCTGCTCAGTCTGTCCGCTAAGAGGTTGGATCTCCCGGGGATATGCGTTGCTATCAGAAACCGATGAGATGAGATCGCCCATTGCCAAAGTCTGAGAGCTTCTCGACACAGTGGGTAGGACCTGGTCCCGCCCTGCTTGTTGATATACCAGACTACAGACATGTTGTCCGTCTGAACTGTAATAGTCCCTAAGGGAAGAAAGTCGTTGAGGGCTTGCAACGTTAAAAGCACTGCTCTCATCTCTAGGACATTTATGTGCAGATGGTATTCTATGGGTTGCCAAGTCCCATGGACCATCTTGCCCTGATAATGCCCACCCACCCGATCAGAGAGGCATCCAAAGTGACTGTGGCAACCGGAACTGGGGGCACAAACAGTCGGCCCTGATGGAGCAGAGGAGAAGACATCCACCAGATTAGATGACTCTTGCACGACTGCGTGACAAAAATCTCGTGACTCATGGGGAGCTGCTGGAATGACCACTGAGTGAACAACATCCACTGCAGAAGACGCATGTGGAAGCGGGCTAATGGCAGTAGAACAATGGCCGCAGCCATAAGACCCAGAACCTTCAGGACAAATTTGGCTCTGATCTTCTTGCTGAGTAATATGATCTGAACATACTTCTGAATGTCCAGAATTCTTTGCTTTGTGAGTCTGGCTGACATACTGACAGTGTTTAATTCTGCGCCTATAAAGGTAATAGATTGGCTAGGTGACAGAGAAGATTTTTCAAAGTTTATTGAAATCCCCAATTGTTTGCAGGTTTGCAGAGTGTAGTCTCTGGCCTTGAGAAGTTGATGCCTGGTGGTGGCAGAGAGGAGCCAGTCGTCTAGATACAGAAACAACTGGAATCCTTGACGTCTCAGATGAGCCGTAACCACTGCCATACATTTGGTAAACACTCTGGGGGCTGTAGTGAGGCCAAAGGGCAGGGCTCTGAACTGAAAATGACTTGACCCCAGCCGAAAGCGGAGAAACCTTCTGGAGCACCTGTGAATCTTTATATGATAGTACGCATCCTGAAGGTCTATTGAGCACATCCAGTTGTCCTTGCCCAAAAAGGGTAGAATGGACTGAAGCGTGACCATCCGGAACCTTGCCTTCTTGACAAACTTGTTTAGTTTGCTGAGGTCTAAAATTGGTCTCCAATCTCCCGTCCTTTTGGGGACCAAAAGGAATCTTGAGTAGATGCCGGATCCTACTTGGTCTGCTGGCACTATTTGGACGGCTCTTTTTGCTAGGAGCTTTGATACCTCCTGCTTTGCCAATTCCCTTAGACCGGGTGAGACATCTGGAAGGGATTGATGAGGAACGGGATACCTCTCGAAAGGGATATTGTAGCCCTCGGATATGATCGACTGTACCCATTTGTCTTGAGAAAGGGAACGCCAGGCTACTGGGTACAGCGACAATCTTCCCCCGACTGCCTCCAAGGGTGGACAGTCAGGCAACACCTCAGGGATGCTGTAAGGGTTTATCAGGGAGAGTCTCCCTGCTACCCTGATTCTGCGGACCCCCTCTGCCCCTAGGGCGGCGCCTATTATTATTACCCCGTCTGCCTCTGGGGGTAAACTGACCACGTGTGTCTGGCGTGACTCCTTGAGATTTACGGAACCACATTTTCCCTCCCTTCTGACCCATTGGATAGGGTCTTGAAGGGGTGGAGAAATGGACTCCTACGGCAGAAAGGGTCTTGCCGTCTTGTTCACACCTGGTCAAAGTATCCTTCACCTGAGGCCTGAACAAAGCCGAACCGTCAACGGGAGTATTGGTGAAGGACGCCTTAAAGGGGTCTGCAAAATTACAAAGCCGCATCCAGGCCTGACGCCTAAGTGCCACTCCTCTGCCTGCGGCCCTACTCGCCCCATCGGCTGCATAAGAAATGAGCCGCATGGAGGAGTTAGTCAAAGAATTGAGGATTCCTAGCTGTGAGGCAATCTTTTCCTGAGCCCCAGTCGCCGAAGCCTGAACCACTTCACCTAGTTCCTTGAGAATGTCTCTCTGAAGTCTGGTAAAGTGACAAAGGTAGTTCAGCGAACGCATAGCAAAGGTCGCTGAAGAAAACATCCGCTTGCCGTACCTATCCATGGTCCTAGAATCCTTATTAGGAGGATGGACAGGCACAGAAGGATCAGCAAGTTCCTTCTTGGTGGCCGCCACCACCATAGCATCAACAGGGTCGCCCTTAGAAAGAAACTGTTTGTCTGCAGGGGCTGTAATAAATTTGGAGGGCCTCCTAGGAACTGGTTCCACAGAATCCGGGGCTGCACGCCTTCCGAGCCACTACTTGCATGAGTGGGTCGAAAGGCGGAGACACCCAGGAGGTGGAGGGTCGAGATCCAAAAGCCTCCAGGTATACCGACTCATCCTCGGAGGGGTTAATGGAAGGCCAGTTCCCCCTCTGCTTAAGGAGTTCCAGGATGTCTGAAAAGGAGACATCCTCAGAGGGGGACCATGGGGAACCCTCCGACTCATCTAAGTCGGTATCTGATGTAGTAGACTCAGGGGAGTCTGTGTGCTTCTTCTTACACGTCCTCTTACGTGGGGGTTCTGCTGCAGGATCAGGAGAAACCTCGGAAGAGGAAGTTATTCCCAATGGGGAAACCTGGGGCGATGGATCTCTGGGTCCGGGAGCAAGAGACTGGCAAGAGACATCAACAGGCACCGAAGATGGAGGAGCTAAAGGAATAGACCGTTGACCTAGCTCAGGGGCTAGGACACTCCTCATCACCTCGGAGGCTCCTCTCCCAGGGAGGCCAGAAGAATCCCGCGCCGAAGCAACAGGAATCCCCGGCCCCACCGAAAGAGAAGGCTCCGAAGCCGATGTCGGTGCCGAGCTCACCAATGCCGAAGCTCCAAGAGGGAGAGCAGGGTCGGACAAGCGTCCGATGCCACTCGCCCCCTCGGAGCCGACAAGGGAGACTCGATGACCGGATCCCTCCAAAGAAGGTCTCATGGAGGAGATCGGAGCCAAAGACGTCGGAGCCGAAAGGGGAGGTATCGGCTCCGGCGTACCCACGGTCCCCGTTCTGAGAAGCTCCGGCTCCGAACTCTGAAGGAGAGTCAGAGGAGGAAGTTCAGGGGGATGAGAAATAGCAGACGTCTGTTGAGATGGGCTATGGAGCATTTGGGCTAGTGCCTGTGACTTCAACAGTCTGCTTACCACCCTCTCTAAATCGTGGTCTGACAGCCTGGAAGATCTTGAAGATCGGCTCCGATGGCTCCACTCCGACAAAAGAGGAGATCCCGGAGCGAGCAATCGACTCCAGGAAGGAGACCGAGATCTCTTCCTGGATGGAGCCATCGGAGCCGACCCTGGTTCCAGATGGAGCCGAAGACTTATCAGCTCCAATACTGGATAAAGACAAGTCGGCTCCGGCCGGAGCTGACAAAGTAATGGATATCTGTGTGTCGGAGCTAGACGGCGCCGACACAACAACTTCCAAAGTGGAAAGATCGGCTCCGGCGAGCGATCTCGACAAGGAGTCGGAGCCACAGCCGAAGGCTTGGAAACTACAGCCTGGGCTTTAGATGGCTTAGAGGGTTTAACCGACCCAGCCTTGCTCGGAGAACCCTCTGGCTTTAACAAGCCATGAAGAATCAATTTGTTTCTTCATTCCTGCAGGACTCTCTGACTAAAGGAGTGACAAATGGCACAGGAGTCCTGCAGGTGTAAAGGCCCCAGGCAGTACACACAAGAAGTGTGACCGTCTGTCAGAGACATTTTCTGACAGCACGAGTCACACTTCTTGAAGCCTGAGACCTTCACTTCCTTAGACATAATAATGTCCATAAATACACAAACACACAACAGTCACACAGTTAACCCCCAAAAAACAGACAACACACAACCTAACAAAAATTAACTGAGAGGGAGGCTTAAGGCCTGAAGAGAGGAATAAATCCTAATGTAAAGGGAGGGAATATAGGGTAAGAGATTATCGATTAGTATAAAAAATACTCAATAAATAAAAAAATAGGAGGTAAGGGAGAAAAAACCCTGACTAATCTTTACAATATGAAGCGTTACCTGAGCTGGTAAAAAGGAGACCTCTTCGTAAAGCGGCAAACGAGATCGGGGTAGTCACGCCTTGCATCATGGGATATAGGGTTGCCTCGAGCTGGTAAAATGAGTTCTCGAGCTTAGCAAGTGCCGAGTCGGAGCCGAGGATCGGCTCTGAACCCATCCAGCAAGAATGAAGGCGAGTTTGACAACTTAACATCCAAATTTGCATATGTATTAGCAACCGGTGTGCCCATGGCAACACCGGTTAGCTGTAAATAAAGTTGTTGATCAAACGTAAACACATTATTGCTCAACACTAAATCTAATAGCAAACAAATATTTTGAACATAATCAACAGACAAAGATCCTTTCGATGTCAGGAACACTCTAATAGAATCTATCCCATAAGCATTAGGTATAACAGTAAAAAGGGACAAAATGTCCATAGTTACAAACAAATATTTCCCTGGGTCAGTCTTCATGACCTGTAAACTGCTATACCAATCAGACAATTTACCCAAAAATTCACCAGTATCTTTTAAAATATTCCCACATTCTAATAAAAATGGATGTAGTTGTTTCTGTAAATAAACCGATATCGGTTCCGTTACCCATCCATTTCCCGATACTATGGGCCTCATAGGTGGATCCTTCAAGGATTTATGAATTTTTGGTAAACCATAGAGCTGGGGAATAGTAGGACATGGTACTGTAAAAAAGTGAAACAGATCTAAGTCTATCTCACCATTCGCCTGTAATTCATAAATATGCATGTTAACATCACTGATGTGCTTCTTAACATCATTATGTGAAATATGCTTAAAGGCATTATCATCATTAAGAAAATCAACAACAGATGATTTATATTTATCACAATCCATAATAATGACAGCACCCCCTTTATCTGCTTGTTTAATCACTATAGTTCTGTTAGACTGTAAATTCTTTAATGCAGAGTATTCACCATATGTTAAATTATAGTGCTTCTTCTTAATGTCCGTACCATACAAGTCTCTCAGTTCAATTTCACACAAATCATCAAAAGCCGTTGTTACTGGTAAACTAATCGGTATGGGGGGGGGGGGGACATTAATAATGCTTTAGAGATTTAAGAGTATGAGTGCCTACTCAGACTGGCGGATGATTGTACGCCAGGGTTGAATTCTGCTGTTAGTCTGAAACCAATTTTAATGAAGTTGCAACGAACTAAGTTGTATAATTAGAAGTGTATATTTTATACTTTATATTTTATGATGTTTTATTTTTTACATTTTAATTGCTGTAATACTTTTATGTTTTGTTTTTGATCATATGATTTTGGCTGCCGTCATATGACCAATTATGCTCTTATTTAAAGCATGTTGCTTTTCAGTGTATTTGTGTTAAGTATTGAAGAAGGGTTTTGCCCGAAAGCTTTGCTGTGTATAAAGTTTTTTCACTCAACAATCTGTGTTTTTTCTTTAGTTATTGGTTTCCAGCGTTTAGTTGTGTGGAGGAACTTGTCTATAATACCTGAATGGGGAATGGTGTCGAAGGCCTTTGTGAGGTCTAGGTAGGCTGTGTGGACCACCTTTCCCTCATCTCTAGCCTTAGTAACCGTCTCAAAGAAGTCCACCAGATTTAGGAGGCATGATCTACCCTTAACAAAGCCGAACTGGGTAGGGTCCAGTGTTTGGAGGTTCCCAATGTCTCTGTTTATGAGATCCATGATGATGTGCTCCATAGCCTTGCAGACCAAGCTAGTCAGGCTTATAGGGTGATAGTTCCCGAGATCTGTTGTGGCTCCACCTTTGTGGAGCGGAATAACCATTGCTGTGTGCCACTCTATGGGCACATAGCCTGTGGAGAGGCTGAGTTTGAACAGTGTGTTTAGATGAGGGATTAGTTCATCTTTGAACTTGTGTAGGATGCAGCCTGGGACACTGTCTGGTCCCACTGATGCTGTGTTTTTGGCTTTGGAGAGGGCTGTTTTAACCTGAGTGTCTGTGATTTCAGGGGCATGACATTCTTCTGGTATGGTTATGAGCCCTTTTGGGGGTGAGGGGGGGTGAAGTTTGCACTGAACCTGTCTGCCAGGATGCTGGCGATATCGGTCAGTTCAGTGTATTTTGTGCCATTCTGCACTAACTCCGAGCAGATCTGGGAATTGCCACTTAGATTCTTGACATAGCTAAAGAATGCCTTGAGGTCATCTTTGGAGTCCTTGGCAATTTTTCTTTCAAACCTAGCCTTGGATGATTTTATGAGGGATCATAGTTTCTTGCTGATACTGATCAGGGATGTCTTCCCTTCTTGGGATTTTACTTTTTTCTGTACTAGTTTCCTCCTTCTATTGTACAGCTTGTTTATGGTAGGGGTCCACCAGACTGGTTCCCTTTTCTTGGAGGAGTAAGTCTTGGTTTTTGCTTGGGATAGCATGATCCATGAATTCTTGTAGGTGCCCATAGAGTGCATTAGTAAAAGATTTTGCAGCTTGGACAGCGTTATCCTTTGGCATGGGGGCTTTTAAACTTTCCACCTCGGTCTTAAGTAACATGGAGTTTGCTTTTGAAAAGTTTTTCATGGTGATTTCTTTGACCGGGGGTGGGGGCAGAATGTGGATATCCAGAGTGATTAGTTTATGGACAGATCTAACCAGTGAGGGGTTGACTTACGGTGTCGCCCATTTTGGTGATGACCAGGTCCAATATGTTGTCACCTCTGGTGGGGATGTTGACCAGTTGATCCAGGGTGTTTGAGTTTATAACGTCTAAGAAATGTTAGACAAGGTAGTTAGTACTTGAGTAGTTCATAGGTTCATACTAGGCTATCTGCCCGAGGGCATTTACAAGCCTAGCCCATAGTTTTGTGGCTTACGCCACCCCTTTAGTATGGGGAACTATACCCATTATTTTGCTGTGCCTCTGTCGAGCAGTGACACTGAGGTAATCCCTGGGGAATATCTGCGATCTCCCATCCATTGGTCAAGATTTCTCTTGAACAAGGCCAGCGAGGTGCTCTGCCTCACATATACCGGGATTTTATTCCACAGCATAGGGAGTCTTTGGGTGATGAATCTATCAAACAATAAAATAACTGGAACTGACGACAATACCATAAACTGAAGCACAAACACTGTTCCAGTAGAATGTCACGATCCACACTTTATTTACTATTATTAAACACAATTAAAACTCAAAAGTTTAGCGCTTTCATCTACGTACTGTAGACTTCTTCAGAACAATAAATAAATCCAACAGTAGTTCTTAAATACTCTAAAAGCCCGCCAAAATTGTAAAATTAGATCAATTGTCTGAAGGTATCTTAAAGAAACAAATACCCCATTTTAGATGGTCTTTACATGAAACATAAGAATAGATAGCCTTAATCATTGTTCTCAACAATACAAACTGAGTTGCTATCATACTCTACAAAATCTTATTAAAACAAAATATAAATCATTAAAACACACAATATACACTAAGTACTTATATTGCCATTACCAATATTAATAATAAGTAATATACAATTGCTAAAATTTGCTCTTATAATATCAAGTGAAATTGAAACTTTTAAATAATTTCATACAGAATTTACAGAATATGCAGTTTTCTTTAAAAATATACAACTTATTTTAAAAACAGCTATGTACATGAATAATAATATATATACAGGACTGTTAATATATATTCACAAATATTAGAACATACATATGCATCATATTTAATCAAATTGCTTATAATATTATTTAATAATTCATTTATTCAGTTTTTCAATTTCTTAACAAGGGTTTGGTAGGTATGGCTTCATTTAAACCCGGGGGTATGGCAGCATTCAACCTTATTTGCCACTTAATTTCTTTTTCAGATACTATTGCTTTGATGTCACCCCCCCTAGGGTTATATCTAATAACCTCCAAAATGGCAAACACAAATCCACCACATTTAAGATTCCCCAAAAGGTGCTTTGACAAGGCATTATTGGGGTCCTTTTTACGTATACAATAAAGATGATCATAAATTCTCTCACGGAGTCTCCTATCAGTTTTTCCTATTAAAATGAACCACAGGTGGAACATGTTGCCAAGTAAATCAAGTGTTGTGTTTGACAATTTCCTTTATTAAAATAAATTTTACTATGTAGAATGTTACCCAGTATAATACTTTCTTGTGTATTGATGTTCCCACACTGTTTGCAATGACCACATTTTGAAGTACCACCTTTCCCTTGCTTTGATTTCATATGGTATTCATTATTCATTCTTACTTGAAATATACTCTGTAAGTTCCTATCAGTTTTATAAACAAATATAGGTTTAGTTCCCAGCTTATCACTGATTCCATCATCACTAGTTATTATGTTCCAATTTTTTCCAATAATCTGTTTGACCTGACTGGCCTGCCTACCATACTTTACTATGCATGCTCTTTGAAAACTTTTAGCATCAGGTAATATTCTGTGGGCACCATTATTGACAGTATTTGAAACATTAGATGGTCCTACACCCAACACTGGTGTATACTTTTTCCCCCATTCCTTAATAACATAACTAGTAACATCCTCAACCAGGTCCTCAGGGTAGCCTCTGTCCTTAAATAATCTTCTTACAAACTGCATTTCATTCAAGAACTCTTGCCTGACCGTAGTCATCCTTGCGACCCTAATGGATTGCCCTTTGATGATACTCTTTTTCTGGGAATATGGGTGATTGCTATTATATTCAAGATAGCTGTTACAAAAAGTCTCCTTCCTGAATATCTTAGACTGGAATTGTTGGCCATCAGAATATATATATGCATCTAAATAGTTAATACCTGAAACTTCAATTTTATATGTGAATCTAAGGTATGTTGTACTATTATTAATATATTCTATAAACTGGGTAAACTCCTCTTTTTCACCCCGCCATAGAATGAAGATGTCGTCCAAATAGCGTACATATAGTATCATATATCTATGCCATGGTGAGTTAAGCACAAATTCTTTTTCCCAATCTAATAACACAAGATTGGCATATATGGGGGCACATGCTGCCCCCATAGCCACACCATTACTTTGCTTATAGTACTCACCATCGAAATAGATAAAATTATTATCCAATACTATATTTATGAAATCATTTATCAAAAGTTTTTTATCGTCACTTAACATACTGTAATCTTGTACGCTTTCCATAAATCTATTGACACCCTCCTCCTTAGGTATACAGGAAAACAAATCCTTTATATCAATACTAGCAAACAATACATCCTGGTACCATAGCTCCTGTGTAAACTTCCCTAAAAAGTCCCATGAGTCTTTAATAATATGCTCATGGTTATTATATATACCCTTGAGCCACTGATCTATAACTTTCCCATAAGGAAAGTTTTTACTGTATGTACCTGAAATTATAGGTCTCAATGGAGGATCTACAATATCCTTATGTACCTTCGGTATGCCACGAATAGTGGCTAAGGTGGGAAATTGTACCTTAAGGAATTCATATAATACCTCATCAATTCTGTGGTCCAAAAGATATTCCTCCAAATATAAATCAATGCGCCTATGAGCTATATTAATTTGATTCAATGATGACCTATCGTACTGGTCTATATTGTTCAAGATGTCAAATATTTTTCCATTGTATTTAGTTGTTTCCATTAACACTATGCCACCCCCTTTGTCTGGTACTAATATTTTAATATTAGCTGCCTGCATTTCATCTATTACTTCATTAAGTCGCTTGTCCCAATCTGTATAAGTACTCACTTCACTGCGCTTGTTTTTTAACTGATAAATTTGTTTGCTTATGACTTTTTCAAAGGTAGCTATAGTGTTATGCATAGGTGGAATAAACTTACTTTTTCTTTTTAATACTGTGGGATTATTATATATGCTAGTATTGTCATGAAAAAATAAACTTAAATTTAGTTTTCTAGTATACAATTTTAACTCAACAAGTGCATCTACATAATCAAATTTACCCTTAGGTATGTATTTCATACCTCTAGAAAATATCTTAAAATGTTCTTTATTAACACTAAGAGGTGTATAATTATAAATTTTAAAATCATTCCATATATTTACAACCCCTTGTCTAACTATGTCCTGTTCATCTTCATCACTTACTGCAAGGGAGCATCCTATTTCTTCCAAAATTGCTTCCCCCTGTTTCCCCTCCTGTTGTCTCTGTAATTTCTCTCGTACATAAACTCTTCCTCTAAAAAATCTTGTCCTTGCCCCCTGTCATCATATGTATCTCTTCTTTCAGTGTATCTGTCAGCTAATTCAAGCTGTTCCCTATTAACTTTAGTATTCCATCTATACGCTTTTAGATTGGCATATTGCTTCATATCACGAGTGAATTTCTTAGTTTTCCTATCAAAAATCCTTTTGGAGTTGTTTTCTGCATAAATATATTGTTTATTATATAATTGTTCCCACTGTGGGAAAATTAAATCTTTAGTAATTTCAGCATTCAATCTCTCCACTTCATGTAATAAATTGCTAATTTTACTATCATTGCTAGTAATTATAAATTCCATAAACTGCATTCCGAAATTATCAAACATTTTGTTACAAGTTTGAATGTTCACATCATTCATTTCCACACCTATGGGTTGTTTAAAAAAACGCATGCCCATAGGTACAATTCCACTTGATATGCATTTCCTTAAATATAAGTTATCAATTTGTAACCCTTTGATTTGAGTCAACTTTTTGCCAAAATCATATATGGCAAGTTTTAAACTAGTAAAAGGCTGCCCCTGCATGCCTTCTTGTACTTTGCCATTCTTATTTACATCGAAGTCAAACGTTAGTTTTAAAAAATTATCTATGTTATAGTTCATATGAGTCATGTCCACTTTTTTAGATAGCTTACTTGGCTGTTGTGTATCGCCAGTGTCCTTTGGTCTGTTTAGCCCCTCCATTCTGCTAGCAACAGTTGAATACGTTCGGTTTGGCGGTATTCTTTTCGGTCTTGCTCCGGAAAAAAGAAAAAAGTCTTCCGAAATGTTCACATCTTGATCGGATCCTGAGAAGTGGCTACCAACACGTTGAACACTTCTCCTACCCAGAACAGAACTCCAGGTAGCACCTTTCAGAATGTTGCTGGTAGGGAGTCCCCTGAGGAATGCTGTAGAGGTAGAGGTTGCCCTGGTGGAATGTGTTCTGACCCCTTGTGGGATTGGTTTCCCATGGTGTTTGTAACAGAAATGGATACAGTGTGTTATCCATTTGGAAATAGTTGCTCTCTGTCCCAGGTGCAAAGCTGAGTAGTAGCTGGTCAGATTTTCTGAAGGGCTTAGTCATGTCAAGGCAGAATCTGAGCTGTCTGTGCACGTCTAAAGAGTGTAGGATCCTCTCCCCTTTACTTTGAGGATTGGGAAAGAAGGTTGGCAAATAGATAGGACTGGTTGAGAGCTACACTGGACACCACTTTAGGCATAAAAGTAGGGTTAGTGCTGAGGGAGACCCTGTCAGCATGAAAAATAATAAAGGGTTCCACAGCCATAAGCGCTTCTAGCTCAGGCACTCTTCTAGCTGAAGTGATGGCCAGAAGCAAGGCTGTTTTCCAAGAGAGAAATTTTAACTCTGCTGATGCTGCAGGTTTAAGGGGGGGGGGTGAGCTTTTCCAGTACAAAGTTAAGGTCCCAAGAAGGGGTGGGTGCTCTCCTTGGTGGCCTTAAATTGTTGGCCCCTCTCAGGAACTGTTTGATGAGAGAGTAAGAGAAGAGAGGTGGCTCAGTGTTGTAATGAGCCGAGATGGCAGAGGCATGGATCTTAATGGAAGAGAAGGAAAGGCCTCTGTGGAGTAAACCTGCTAGGTAATCCAGGATTATAGGTAAGGAGGGCAGAGCAGTGTCTGCTCCTTTAGACAGAATCCAGGAACAATACCTTTTCCACTTATGAGCATAGGATTTCCTTGTACTGGGTCTTCTGGCTTCCAGAATGATGTCCAGCACCTGCTTGCTTAGGCTGGTCACTGGGGGAGAATTCATGGAATAAGCCAGGCTGCAAGGTTCAGAGTTTGCAGTTGTGGATGCAGGATCTGTCCATCCCGCTGAGTGAGGAGGGTTGGGATCTGCGGTAGATGCCATGGTGGCACCAGTGACAGGCTGCGCAGTAGTGGGTACCAGTGCTGGTGTGGCCAGTCTGGAGCAATCAGGATTGCCCTTGGTCTATCCTGTCTTATCTTGAGTAGTATTTTTGAAAGAAGAGTCAGAGGGGGAAAGGCATAAATTGAGAGGTTTACCCACTGGAAGGATAGGGCATCCACTCTGCATGCTCTGCTGTGTGGTGTCCTGGTGCAGAATTTGCTGATCTGGTCTATCCTGTCTTATCTTGAGTAGTATTTTTGAAAGAAGAGTCAGAGGGGGAAAGGCATAAATTGAGAGGTTTACCCACTGGAAGGATAGGGCATCCACTCTGCATGCTCTGCTGTGTGGTGTCCTGGTGCAGAATTTGCTGATCTGGTGATTGTAGGGGGAGGCAAAATGGTCTACCTCTGGTATCCCCCATTTCTGGGTTAACAGGCTGAAAGTGCTGGGATTTAATTGCCACTGGTGTGGATCTAGGAGATTTCTGCTTAAGTTGTCTGCCAGAGAGTTTTGTTTGCCTGGCAGAAATTGAGCTTGTAGATGGATCTGCATGCCCAATGCCGTGTTCCACAGTGTCATGGCTAGCCTGTAGAGTTAAGAGTGGGTTCCCCCCTGCTTGTTGATGTACCACATAATTGTGGTGTTGTCTGTTTTTATTAGCAGCGGTCCAGGCGAGAGAAGGGATATGAAAGCTGTCAGAGCATGCTGAACAGCTAGCATCTCATTCTGGTTGATATGCAGATGAATTTGACTTCAGCTCCAGTGGCCCTGAATGCACTTGTCTCCCAGATGTGCCCCTCAGGCATAGTCTGATGCATCTGTGGTTAAGGTCTGGGCAATGTAGAGTTGTGTAAAGGGAAGCCCCTTGTTGTGGCTGCATGCTGCTGTCCACCAAAGAAACTCTGTCCTTAGATAAGGTATGATAGGTTTGATGGTTTCTAGGTCCTGAGAATGTTGGCACTAAAGACTTTTTAAGTACCATTGAAGTTTCCTCATATGCAGTCTGGCATATGGAATTAGTAGACTGCAAGAGGCCATGAACCCTAGAGCCTGCAGGATTTTCCTTGTGGATAGCTGGGTTCTGGTGGCCATTTGAGTGAAGTAGCCTGTTAGATAGGCTTGTTTTTCTGGAGTAAGAAATGCCATCTGGGAGGCTGTGTCCAAGCTTGCTCCCAGGAATACAATCTTTAGACTGGGTACTAGTTTTGATTTCTTTTTGTTGATAGTGTACCCCAAAGAGGTTAGAAGGTTCTTTACAAATGTCAGCTGCTGCATCAGCTTTTCCTGACTGTCTGCCTGAATCAGGCACTCGTCCAAGTAAGGGTATATTTGAATGTTTCTCTGTCTGCAATAGGCAATGGCTGGAGTCAGGCATTTTGTGAAGACTCTGGGAGCAGTGGATAAGCCAAATGGAAGTGCAGAGAACTGATAATGCATAGATCCTGCCCTGAAATGTAGATATTTCCTGCATGATTCCCTGATAGGGATGTACAGACAGGCTTTTTTTAGGCCTAGAGTGACTAGCCAGGCCTCTTTGGACAGCATAGGAAGAAGCGGCTGAAGGGTAAGCATTTTGTATTTTGGTTCCACCAGGAGGTTGTTTAGAATGGAAAGATCTAGGATTGGGTGCCAAGTGCCCTCTTTTCTGGGTACCAGGAAAAGTCTGGAATAAAACCCTTGACCTATCTGTTCTGCAGGAACAGGCTGAATTGCCCTTATGGAGAGCAGAGATTGAACTGGGTTTTGTGCCTCTGCCCACTGGTTTGGGGGAAGGTCTGGGAACTCTTTCGGGGTTGGCAGTGTGTGGAGGTAAAATCTGTACCCTTGGGATACAATGTTGAGGACCCATCGGTCTTTGGTGATGGAAGTCCATTTTTTTGCATGGTGGGCAAGTTTTCCTCCTAGGGGCATGAGCAATTGGGCAGAGGTGAGGAGTGGGCTTGACAAGTCACTGTGAATTCTTTCCATAAGGGGTGGCTTAGCACTCCCTGTTTTAGAAGTGAAGGTACTCCATTGCTTAGATCTCTACATACCCTGAGACTGTAATCTAGGGGCTCTGTTTCCCCTGCATCTAGTTTGAGATGGCCTTGATGGTGCTGGAAATGACCAATGTTTCAAGGGGCAATGCCTACTGAATCTTGGAGGCTGCACCTGCAAAAAATCTTTGACTGTCTGCATAGACTTAGCTTTTTCTTCCATCTTTTTTAGAACCTCTTCTGCATTGGTGCCAAACAAACTGTCTTTATTCAAATGGGCTTCTAGTAATTTTGATTTGACATGGTCTGGCAAGGTGTGTTCCTTAAGCCAAGCATGCCTTCTCAGTACAGAACCAATAACTGCTGCCCTGCAAGATGCTTCTAAGGCATCAAACCCACATTGCAAGGTATGCTTCTGACATGGCTTGCAGAATGCATAAGCTCCTGTAATTCTTTACTTTCTGCAAAGTCTGTAAAGGTAGATAATTTTTGTTTAACAAGTTCTGTAATATATTGCTGGTATTTCAGCATGTGAAACTGGCAATTCAATGCCCTAATGGCTAGAGTTGCAGATGTGTATACTTTTTTACCCCATCTGTCTAAAGCTTGGGAATCCTTGTCCGAAGGGATGAAATTCTTAGCTGTAGTTGCCTTTATACCTTTAGGCCCTTGGGAAATGATCTCTGGGTCAGCAGTAGGATTTTTGAAAAGAAATTTGTGAGAGTCAGGAACTCTGTAGTACCTGTCTGGTTTCCTTGGAGCAGCCGGTAAAGTATCCGGAGTCAGACTGGATTCCATAAAGACATCATCCACAACATCCAGAACAGGAGGGATAGCTAAGGGTCTATGTTGTGGCAAATCTAAAAATTCTCTGAATCTCTTTTTGGACTGAGGATAATCCTGGCATTCCCAGTGGAAATGCTCTCTTAAAGTATGAAGGGTTTCAACAAAAGAAAAATCTTCTGGAGGGGAAGCAGAGGGAATGGATTCCTCTGCATCTGAATCCTCATAAGTAAATAAAGGCATGTCTTCATATTCAGAAACGTCAGAGTCGTCGGACGCTTGGTCAATTAAAGCTGCCGGGGACAAGTCCCTTTTTCACTTAGCAGGGGAAGGCTCGCTTCCTCTAATCAGCATGATCAGGTCTTCTGCCATTTTAAGCATTTGAGATTATGGCAAGGAAGCAGGTGCTTGAGATTGGGTCATCATTTTTTTGGGTGTAGCTGGTACTCTTGGCCTTAGAAACTCGGTAGTTTTAGACAAAACTGAAGCTGTAAAAGAAGTTGCCAGTTTGTGCTGAGTATCAGTAATGCAAAGAACTTCCTCAGAAGCTGGTGCCTGCTCAGCGGCTCTGGACCCATCCAAGGTAGAGACATCCGCAGGTTCCATAGTCAAAGAAGAATCTTGCAGCATACCGGTCTCCAAACAGATCTCAGTAGCAGCCTGCGAATCCATCGAAGCGGGCATCAGGGGCTGCAAATGCACCTCACTGAGTACCTGCGAACTGGCGACTAGCTTAACGGAAGCGTCGTTGGCAGTTTTGGACCTGCGTGGTCTGTCTCTGTCTTTATCCTTACGTTTTTTCAGGAGATCAGCAGTCGGATGGCTTACCAAAACCATTTCAGAATACAGAGATCGAGAGCGAAAGTATTTAGCGGCAATAAGGGCCCAACAATGAATAGTTCGGGCATTGAACAAAGCACGAAACTGACAGTGAGAAACGTCGTGGTCTGGGCCTAAACAGGTGATGCAGTAAGAATGGAAATCTCAGTGTGGTATTTGCTTTCCACAGGCGAGACAATTGTTAACTTTTTCTGACATCAGTTAGAGCAAGAAAAAAGGATCCCCAATGGGGTACTTAGCTTTAGAAGACTTCAGGATGATTCAATTTGGAAATGAAAACTCAGGTAGCTGCCAACCAGCACTCATGTGAACTGCTTCTGGTTTGGGCTCCTCGGCAAGAAAGACTTGGTCAGCTGCCTGTTTTTATACCCCTGACGACCTGATGTCAGTCCTGGAGTAACAGCAACTGACTCGGAAATACTAAGTCTCTGGTATTCGGGCTGACTTTGGGCTACCTGCAGGCAGATAACCCAATTGTGATGACTGCAACAGTGAAACATGATGAACATCTACCTTTGCCTTTACCTTGTCCTTTGGAAGAAGGTGAAGTATTTGCTGTCTGAGGGCTGAAATTCTGTCGGCTTGAAGATGTGCCAACATGGAAACAGTGTCTAGGTTTGGGCCTTTGAAGGTAATATCTTGACAGGGCAACAAGGCAGATTTTTGTAAATTGACTGTTTTGCCTAACTGAGCACAGAGCATCCCTGGCTTGTTGGAGTAGATGCTTGGTGGTGGCAGTTAGGAGACAGTCATCCAGATACGGAAACATTTGGAATCCAAGATGTCTCAAGTGAGCTGTTACTATTGCCATGCATTTGGTGAACACTCTGGGGACTGTAGTGAGACCAAAGGCCAGAGCTCGGAACTGATAATGACTGGCTCTCAGCTGGAAGCGTAAGTGACTCCTTGATGCTCTGTTCATTTTTATGTGGTAGTATGCATCTTGGAAGTCTATTGACCACATCCAATCATCTTTCCCTAAGAAGGAAAGTATTGACTGCAGTGTCACCATTCAGAACTTTGACTTTTTGACAAATTTGTTTAACTTGCTGAGATCCAATATGAGTCTCCAGTCCCCTGTTCTTTTTGGCACCAAAAAAGAATTTTGAGTAAGTTCTGAATCCTATTTGGTCTGCGGGAACTTCTTGGATGACTCTTTTGTCAAACAACTTTTGGATTTCTAAAGTTGCTTGCTCCCTCAGATTGGGTGGAACATCTAGGATTGTTCTGATTTGTGGGACAGGGTGGAAATGGGAAATGGAATATCCTCTGGATATTATGCTTTGTACCCACTTGTCTTTTGTGATACTTTGCCAGGCTTCTGGGTATAAAGACAAAAGTTCCCCGACTGCCTCCAGAGTAGAGCAGGCAGGCCTCCTTTCAGGAGTGCTGATAGGGACGTCCATGAAAGGAATCACGGTCACCCTGGTTTTGTGGACCCTCTCTGCCTCTAGGACATCTACCATTGTTGCCTCCCCCTCTGCCCCTGGGGAAGGATTCACCTCGTGCATCTTGGAAAGCTCCCTGGGAATCTTTTGAACCACATTTTTCCAGTCTACTGACCTTTAGGGTAAGGTCTGGAAGGTACAGAAAAACATACTCCAATGGCAGAGAAAGTTTTCCCTTCCTGCTCACATCTGGTGAGTGTCTTTTACTTTGGATCCAAAAAGTGATGAACCATTAAAGGGGGCGTTAGTAAAGGTAGACTTAAAAGGTTCAGCAAAATTACACAAGCACATCCAGGAGTGTCTCCTCAAGGAAACTCCTGAACCCGCTGCCCTACTCGCTCAATCCGCTCCATAAGATATCAGTCTCTTGGAGGACTTGACAATAGAATTCATGGTGGATAGCTAGGAGGAGACTTTCTCTGTCACCATCGCAGCTAATGAACCTTGAAGCGTATCTCCTAGCTCTTTCAGGAGATCTCTATGCAGCCTTGTAAAATGTGTGCGGTAGTTCAGTGATTGGAGTGTAAAAGTCACTGATGAAAAGACACGTTTTCCGTAGCTGTCCATTGTTTGAGAATCTTTGTTCAGAGGATGAACAGATGAGAATGTCTCAGAAAGTTCCTTCTTGGTGGCTGCTCCCACCACCATAGCATCTATAGGTACACCCTTTGTGAGAAAATCTTTTCCAGTAGGGACTGACAAAAACTTGTTTGACCTCCAAGGGACTGGTTCCATAGTGTCAGGTGACTCCCACACCTTTTGACTGACCAAGTCCATTAGTTCATAAAAAGGCGGAGACACCCAGGAGGCTAAAGGTTGAGGTTCAAAGGCCTTCAAGTACACCAACTCCTCATCAGAAGGGGTGTTGGTTTTCCAACCGCCTCTCTGCTTTAGATTCTCCAGGATATCTGCAAATGAGATATGATCAGAGGACAACCATGGGGACCCCTCTGACTCCTCGTGGTCAGTGTCTGAGGTGACGGACTCATCAGGGGAGTCTATACCCTTCCTCTTGCATGTCCTCTTTTGAGGAGGCTCCTCAAAATGCTATTCTGTGGAGGCTTCTGAAGAGAGGGGTTCAACCAAAGAGGGATCCTGAGGCTCTGGATCTCTGCTGTCCTGTGGATAGGGTAGTGCCAAGACAGTAGTCGGTGCCTTGGGGGGAAGAATGCCTGTATCCCTATGTAGAGCTGTAGAGGGGGACAGCACACTCCTTATCAGCTTGAAAGCAGATCCCACCAGTTCTGAGGATATCTCCAGCTCCAAGGAGACAAAGAACACCCTTTGCCCCCAGAGAGACCGGCTCCGAGGCCAATGTAGGAGCCGAGCTTACCCAGGCCAACGCACCGAGGGGTAGGCCCGGAACAAAAGACGTTTGGGTCTGAACGTTCCCCCCCCGGGCCAACCAGAGAACCCCGGCTCCCACTCACCCCAGACAGCGCCGAGAGTGTCGGAGCAGATGTCAGTTCCGTACTCTCCGAAGTGGGTCCCAGAACTGATGGTTCTAAAGTAAGTGGTACCAGGCATTCCAGCTCCAAAGATCCAGCTTGTCTCAGAGGAGGAACAACAGTGGATGCAAGAGTCTTGGAAGGCTCCAAGACCTGAAGGGTTGGAGCCAAGAACAATTTAGCTAGCATCGGCGACTTCAAGAGTCTGCACACCACCCACTCCACATCATCATCAG
Organism: Protopterus annectens; assembly: GCF_019279795.1. Classification (NCBI taxonomy): domain Eukaryota; kingdom Metazoa; phylum Chordata; order Ceratodontiformes; family Protopteridae; genus Protopterus; species Protopterus annectens. The sequence goes on along the minus strand of NC_056735.1, from coordinate 1,380,072,437 downwards.
ATAGGCTCCTAGTGGACCTGGAGTATACAGAAGGGGAATGAGATCTCTCCAAAATGGGAGATCTCAAGGTAGGGGAGACTGGTGGAATGTCAATGGACCGGCTCGGAGACATGGTATCTTGTGGCTCCAAGGACCTTGAGGGCGAAGAACCAGGTTTGTCAATAATGATGACCTCCATCAGTTCCGAGGACTGTGGAGCTGAGGAGGTAGATGGCTTAGAAAGTTTTGACAATTTTTCTAAGGGCTCAGACTGAGCCAAAGAGACAGTAGATGGTCTTTTGGATGGTTTGTCCCTCTTAGAAGAAAAAGAGGATGAAGAAGAAGAAGAAGCACTTTGCACAGCTTCCTCAAAGGTTGGCTTTAAGAGTCCCTTAACAATCAATTTGTTTCTCCTCTCCTGTAACACACGTACACTAAAGGTGTGGTAGAAAGTGCAATTCTCCTGTAGATGTATGGCCCCTAGACAATATACACAAATGACATGTCTGTCTGTAATAGACATTTTCTGGGTACATTTCTGACATGTTTTAAAGCCCGAAGGCTTATGCTCTTTCTCCCTAGTGTCTTTAGACATGATAGAAGACAGAAGTTCCCAAAATGATTATAAATAGCAAATAACTTAGTACACTGCTATATATATATATATATATATATATATATATATATATATATATATATATATATATATATATATATATATATATATACACACACTAACTTAACAAACAATGCACATCTAAGAAGTATTAAATATATATTTGGAAACTAACTTGCTCTGACTAAAAGCGAGCACTCAGACCTCTAACTTAAATGGACCTAGATACCAAAAGATAGAACACACTAACAATAACACTACAAGCCCTCAACTAAAACGGGCAATTAGCTCTCTAATTTAAATAAGCTAAATGACAAGCTAGCTAACTACGAGTGTAGACTAAAAACAACACACAACACTACAGGTATTCTAATAAGGCACCACTACAATAATTAACTACGGGATACAAAAGTAGGCCTGTGAAAAACAATGGCCAAACAACAGCACACAACAGCAGAAAGGAGATAAAGTAAGCTACACACTAAATCTAACTATCTAAGCACACAAAAAAACATTACTAATATATGAATCCCAAACGTTTAAGCTAGTAAAGTGTAAAAAGACAAAAAACTTAGCCACAGCCAAGAAGAGCACATCCATCCTTCTAATGCGGCAAACGGGATCTGAAGAATTGCACCACTGCATCATAGGATACCTACCTGCCATGAGCCAAGTTTGAGACTTCCAGCTGTGTATTCAGCTGAGTTGGAGCAAACCCATCCAAGTAAGAATGAAGGCGAGATATGATAAAATGAAGTTATGTACTTACCATAACGTTCCATGTGAGTTGTTTATCTTGCCTTTATTCTCACTGATCGGTTCGGAGCCGATCCTCGGCTCCGACATGGCTGATAGCAAAGCTCAAGGTTTGCCAGTAGCTCGAGACCAAGCCCCTTATCCCACAATGCACTGCTGGAATTACCTCAGATCTTGTTTGCTGCGAGTAACAGTATATATATATATATATATATATATATATATATATATATATATATATATATATATATATATATATATATATACCCTTTTATTTATTTCTACCAAGAATACTTCCCGAAGGGGAAGAAGAAATATTGAATAACCAGGATGGTACTAGCCTCTAAGTCTCTAAATCAACAGTCAGCCAGGAGGGGGAAGGAGGGAGGGACGTGAGAATAAAGGCGAGATAAACAACTCACATGGAACGTTATGGTAAGTACATAACTTCTTTATGTGAAGTTGTGAAATCTCGCCGTTTATTCTCACTGATGGGTAGCGTCCCTAGTACCCTCAATCTTGGGTGGCTCATAGAAGTATGTTCTTCAGTACTGTGGAACCAAAGGAAGACCTGTCCCTTGAAGCCTTATCTACATTGTAATGCGTGATAAAGGTATGAGGCTTAGACCAAGTGGCTGCAGTGCAAATATTGTCAAGGGGCAACTTAGCTTGAAAAGCAGAAGACATAGAGATGGCTCTGGTAGAATAAGCCTTAGGTTTGTGTGTTAATGGCATGCTCACATTCTCATAAACAAAGGATATACAGTCGGATAACCATTTAGATAAGGTTGTTTTAACCACTGGATTGCCCTTTCTGGCTTCTGAGAAGGATACAAAAAGTTGATATGATTTTCTAATATCCTTAGTTCTGTCAAGATAAAATCTGAGCTGTCTGTGTACATCAAGTTTGTGCAGCATGTATTCCAATTTGCTAGAGTGATTGGGAAAAAAGACTGGCAGTTCAACGACCTGATTGATATTTGATTCAGAACAGACTTTAGGTAAAAATGAAGGGTTTGTTCTGAGAGATACTCTATCAGCATGGAAAATTATGTAAGGTGGTCTGATAGATAATGCTTGAAGTTCTGACACTCTGTGGGCAGAAGTAACGGCCACAAGAAAAATAGTTTTCCAGGATAAATATTTAAGATCACAAGAAGATGCTGGTTCAAAATGGGGAAGAATAATTTGAGACAGCATAAAGTTTAAATTCCAGGGAGAATAGGGAATTTTGATAGGAGGTCTCATGTGAAGAACGCCTTTAAGAAAAGTCTTAGATAATTTATGGCCCATAACATTTGAGCCACCAAACCCAAGGTGAAAATTTGAGATGGCAGCTAACTGAACTCGAACTGTAGCAGCTACTGCCCATTCCTTAAAAATCTTTGTCAAGAATTCTAAAATAGATAATAGCGGAGCTCGGAAAGGGTCAATTTTCTGCGCGTTGGCCCAAATTGAGAACCTTTTCCATTTACTGCCATATAATTTCCTAGTAGATGGCTTGTGAGAAGACAAGAGAATTTGTCTTGTATCTTCTGAAATTGAATTAAGCCTGGCAATTAGGAGAAGTGGATTAGCCAAGCAGTCAGTTTCAGGGACTGCAGTGAAGGATGGAGGTCCCCTGACGGGTGCATCAGAAGGTCCGGAACTGGGTCCAGGATCCATGGATCTTCCAACAGATGATGGTGGAGAAACGGGAACCAAATCTGTCAAGGCCAGTAGGGGGCTATGAGAATAACAGCCCTTCCCAGTGATTTTGCTTTCTGTAAAAATCTGGGTATCAATGGGAAGGGTGGAAATGCATAAAGGAGACCCGGGGGCCAATCATGTAAAAGTGCATCTCTCGAGGGATGACCGGAATGTGGTATTATGGCAAAGTAGCTTCTGCATTTTGAATTGATGTGGCTGGCAAAGAGGTTGCAGCAAGGCTGGCCCCATTTGCGGAAAATCAACTCCACAACCTGTTGTTTGAGAGACCACTCGTGAGGGAGCAATATCACTCTGCTTAGCTTGTCCACTGTCACGTTGGATTTCCCCAGGATGGGCGTTGCTAACAGAAAACACTAGGACAACACAACTCATTGCCAGACCCTGAGGGCTCCTCGACAAAAGGGGGTAAGACTTGGTTCCGCCTTGCTTGTTCAAGTACCAGACTGCTGACATGTTGTCCATCTGAATTGCAATAGTTCCTAGATGTAGAGAGTCCTGAAAGTACTGCAATGCCAGAAGTACCGCTCGCAACTCTAGAACATTGATGTTCAGATGTGATTCTTGATCTGTCCATGCCCCCCCCCACCCTATCAGGGAAGCGTCCGTGGTCACAGTGGTACTGGGGGGGGGGGCAAAGGGTCTTCCGATTGTGGCATGAAGAGACGTCAACCACCACCGAAGGTCTCTCTTGCAAGAATTCATGATGAGAATCATGTGGTGCATCTGTAGTTTTTGGTACAACCACTGAGCAAAGAGGAGCCACTGAAGAATTCGCATATGCATCCTTGCGAGTGGTATAGCCAGGATTGCTGCTGCCATCAAACCTAGCACCTTCAATACCTCTGCTGCTGTAGCTTTGTTCTTTGACACCAGTGAGCTGATGTGTTGGCGGAGAAGTGAGACTCTTTCGATAGGAAGATGTAGAGTGGTGGTTGAGGTATCTAACTCTGTTCCTATAAAAACGGTATACTGCGATGCCAATAAGGCAGACTTTTCGAAGTTGACTGTAATGCCTAATTGATGGTAGAGTGTCAGAGTGTATTGTGTTGCCTGAGTCAACTGATGCCTGGTGGTAGCGGTGAGGAGCCAATCGTCTGGGTATGGAAACACCTGAAATCCTAGAAGTCTCAGGTGAGCCGTGACTACTGCCATGCATTTGGTAAACACTCTGAGGGCTGTAGTTTGACCAAAGGGCACGGCTCGAAACTGGTAATGATTGGCTCCCAGCTGGAAACGCAGATGATCTCTGGAGCATCTGTTCATCTTTATGTGATAGTACACGTCCTTGAGATCTATGGAGTACATCCAATCGCCTTTCCCTAGGAAGGGAAGAATGGACCGAAGCGTGACCATTTGAAACTTATCTTTCTTTACAAATGGTTGAGTCTGCTGAGGTTAAAGATAGGTCTCTAGTCCCCTGTTTTCTTTGGTACCAAAATGAATCCTGAGTAAGTTCTGAATCCAACTTGGTCTGCTGGGACTGGTTGGATGACTCTTTTTTTCTAGCAATCTGTGGACCTCTACGATTGCTTGTTCCCTGAGATTGGGTGGAACATCTGGGATTCTGTTTACAGGAATGGGAGGGGAAGAGAACGATATGAAATATCCTCTGGAAATTATGCTTTGTACCCATGTATCTGATGTTATGTTTAGCCAGGCTTCTGGGTACAAAGACAAGTGACCCCCGACTGCCTCCAGAGCCGAACAGTCAAGCCCCCTTTCAGGGGCGCTGGTAGGGTTGACCAGAGAACTGACCCATCACCCTGTTGCTGTGGACCCCCACTGCCGCGGGGGCGGCGTCTTCCATTTTAACCCCATCCTCTGCCTCTAGAGGGGGTTTCTCCACGTGTGTCCTGAAAGGCTGTCTGTGCTTTTCGGAACCTCATTTTCCCTCCCCCTAAGGCCCTTGCGGTAGGGCCAAGTAGGGGTAGAAAAATGGACTCCAATGGCAGATAAGGTCTTGCCTTCCTGCTCACACCTAGTTAAAGTTTTCTTTACTTTGGGCCCAAACAGTGATGAGCCATCGAATGGGGTGTTGATAAAGGAAGACTTAAAGGGTTCCGCAAAGGAACAGAGATGCATCCAGGCTTGTCTTCGAAGAGCAATGCCCAAACTAGCGGCTCTATTTGAACCATCAGCTGCATAGGATATGAGACGCATGGACGAGTTTACCACTGAGTTTAGGGTAGCGAGCTGGGCATTGACTTTGTCAGCCACCCCTGCAGCTACCGTACCCTGGAGAGTATCTCTTAGCTCTTTCAGGAGATCTCTTTGTAGTTTCTTAAAGTGCATTAAACAGTTCAGTGATCACAGAGAAAAAGTCTCTGAACTAAACATGCGTTTCCCATATCTATCCATGACCCTAGAATCTCTGTTAGGAGGATGGACAGATATGGATGTCTCAGACACTTCCTTTTTGGTGGCTGCAACTACTACCATGGCATCAACAGGCACTCCTTTAGTCAAAAATGGCTTGTCCACTGGGGCAGACATGAATTTATTGGGCTTACGAGGAACAGGATCCATGGCCTCTGGTGACTGCCACGCCTTACGAGAGCTCAGTTCCATGACCTCGTCATAAGGCGGAGACACCCAAGAAATGGAAGGTTGAGACCCAAAATCCTTAAAGAGCACAGACTCATCCTCAGTAGGGGTCTTGGACTGCCAATCGCCCCTCTGACTAAGGATCTCTAGTATCTCTGCAAAGGAGATATCCTCAGAGGGGGATCGAGGGAACCCTTCTGACTCATCCAAGTCTGTGTCAGATGTCAAAGACTCCTGTGGGGAGTCTAAGTGCTTCCTCTTGCACAGTCTCTTCCTGGGCACCTCTTCAGTGGGGGGATCTGGGGAGGTCTCAGAAGAGCAGAGGACAACCTGTGGGGGTACTTGAGGCTCAGGTTCTCTATGCTTAGGGGGACCGGTAGACGAAGAAGCAGACACAAGAGCTTGAGGGGAGATGGAAGGCCGAACCGATGCTGATGTTGTCTTTGGAGACAAAGCTCTCTTCATAGCATCGAAGGCACCATGGCTCCAATGAGAAGGAGTGGACAGACCCGAGAGTACCATCGATCCTTCCGCACCAAAACCCTGGGCTCTGAGCCTGAGGTAGAAGCCCCGAGAGGAAGAGTCGGCACCGACAAATCGGTTTGACTATCCTCCCCAGACCCGATGGGAGAGCGTCGGCTCCTAGAGTCCTCGGTCGGTGCCGAGGACATCTGAGTAGATGGAGCCAATAACACCGGTGTGGGTATCGGCTCCAAGGGTTCAAAAATCATCGGTTCAGTATCCTTCGGCTTTGAGAGTCCAGTACAGCTCGGAGGAGGAGTAGACAAATCTGGTTCCATGGTCTTCGGCACCGACGAGCTGGTCGGGGCCAACAACAATCTGGCAAGTCTTGGTGCCTGTAAGAGCTTTTGCACTAGCTGATCCATGTCCAAATCTGAAAGGCTGACTGAGGACTTAGCTGAATGCACCGAAAGTGCTGACTGGAGCAGAAAAAAAGAGGGAACTTCAGAGACCGGCTCCAATATTGAGGGCTGGCTCCGAATCAAAGGTACACTCGGTTCCAAGGTCTTTGGAACTGATGACCCTCCCTCTGAAGTTTTCGCCTTTTTTGCCATTTTAGGATCTGTAGATTTTGTGGATTTTGAGGATTTGGAGGACGTACTGGTACCCTCATGGCTACTCAACACCTCAGAAAAGGAATGCTGTAGTAATCCCCTGTCTATAAGCTTCCTCCTTCTCTCCAAGAGGACTCTTGAAGAAAAGGAATGGCAAATGCTGCAAGTGTCTTGGAGGTGTTTAGCCCCCAGACAGAAGACACATTGAATATGTCCGTCAGTGACGGACATTTTCTGCCCACAATCTGGGCATTTTTTGAATCCCGATTTAGGATGGGATTTTTTCCTTGTCATCCAACATAGTTAAGGAAAACCAAATCAGTAAACTGCAAAAGTACGAAAGTAAAGTCCTTACTTAACTTGTAAGACCCACAAAACAACTAAGCCCAATCTGGGCACTAACTATAACAAATAAGTATAGATTACAAATATAGGGCTAAAGAGGCCCACAGAGAAAAAAACCCTGACTATTAGAAAGATTAATAAATCTAAATAGGGCTAAAGGCCCACACAAACCAACTAAGCCAACAGGGCACTAACTATCTAAACTATAGATTCTAGTATCTAATTATCAAACACTAACACACAACTATGTTATAAAGAACAAAAAAGAAAATTTTTTTTATAAAACTTGCTGTTTTTTTCACAAATGGTCTGAACTAGCTGGATCACCAAGATCTCTCTTGCCGTGGCAAACTAGATCTGGGGTAATTCCAGCAGTGCATTGTGGGATAAGGGGCTTGGTCTCGAGCTACTGGCAAACTTTGAGCTTTGCTATCGGGCGTGTCGGAGCCGGGGATCGGCTCCAAACCCATCAGTGAGAATAAACAGCGAGATTTAACAACTTCACATCATATCATTCTGTTTTTAGATTGTTTATTGCTATGGAGGCCTGGGTTATGAGTTTTGCTTCTATTTGTTCTATCTGTTACTGGGTCAGTTACTGCATTCCGGTCACCTCCTATTATATAGTAATAGTTTGGAAATAGAGTTAGGATGTTATGAATTTCCATGATAAAATCTTGTTGCTTCACACAGGGACTATACAGGCTCAAGAAAAGAACCGTTTTCAGGAGACTAGAGCTTTTAATTGAAAAATAGCACCATCTTCCATTTATATCAAAGTCATGACGCATAATACTCTCTTTGAATGAGTTTTTGATTAAAATTGCACCCTCCTTACTGTTCGTTTCATTACCTGATGCTATTATTGTTTTTATCCATTTTTTTTCTCCCTGTCTTTTACCCAGTCTTTGTTTAACATATGTGTTTCTTGTATAAATATAACATTTGCATCTGATTTAACAGCTAAGTGCATAAATAGCTTCCTTTTCTTTTTATCTTGTACACCTTTCACATTCCATGAGTCAATTATCCACATCTCTTTCTCTTACTGTTTTTTTCCCTTAATGTTTGTTTTGTTGTCTTCACCTTGTGTTCATATGAATATTTTTTTGTAGTGTAGTCATTTAGCACTTAACTCTTCCAGATCTATCCTTGTGTCTACCCACAAAACTACCATGACCAGAAGGGGTTAACTGTTTACAATCAAGAGGTATGTCACTTTTAAGTTCGACTTCAACATTTCATGATACCTCCATTTAATATTGTTTTCAAAACCTTTATATTACAAAAAACGATAACTAGGTACTCTAAGATTTGCATATCTTGCCTGATTCACCTTTCCCAACCCACGACTCTGTATTTAAAAGTATCACCTAAATTATCTAACGTTCATTTTAAACTGTACTTAACTTTGAATGGCCTTATATAATAGTTTATCCTGTTTTCATAATGTTGCATTTCTTTATTTTCCACTGACTTTAATGTTTGCAATATACTGTTTCTGGACTTGCATTTTTCATGTGATTTAGTACACCAGTAAACAGTAGCCTCAATGATATCAAGCCATACTTCTCATTTAATATGGTTAACATATGCTAATTCTTCATCGCTACTTGGAAACAACAATCATATATCATAACATTTTGCAAAATTTCAGTAAGTTGCCATTTTATGTCTCACCATTGAATGACTATTTCAGTACACTAGATGTCTAGGAGGACTGTTCACATCGATCTGTTTTCAGATGCAGCAAAAGAGTAGCACTTGTATCGTGAGGCATTTCATAATAAAACAAAGGTATTTGTAGAGGTTTAACAATATTCAAGCAAGCATCTCATCACATGTTTCCAAGTGCTGTAACACAAAGAAATATAACCTATCAAGACAGCTGTACTGCCTTTAAAATGTGATGCATATCAAATAAATTATTTTCCTGACATTTAAATTTAATTCAGAAATGCTTACTTACCCCCTGTGGAGGGTTTATCTTAAAAGAAGATGAGGACCACCTTGGGGCGGTCATATGGTTGAGGTCTTGTCAATCTTCTTGAAAATCAATAAAGGATCTTAAAGCTCTACATCAGGGTATTTTTTTGACTGCCTAGATTCCACTGTGGAAACATTCTTAATAATTTTTTCACAGATGAGAAACTCCAGGTGAAACAAAAAGCTGCTCCAAATGAGGCTTCAGCAATAGACCTTTCCACCAACGAAGACCATCGAATGAACAACTAGCATAGCTGGACAGTTGGTCCCATACTCTTAAGGAACTACCTGTGTTCTCTTTTTATAAATTAAATAAAGCAAAATAAAAAACTAGACTAAATTAACAAACCTTACTGCCACAAGTACATCAAAGCAGAGGGACCGGTGAAAGACTGATACACTGGAGCTGTCACAGGGCTCTGTTCACAAGACCTCCACCATACGACCGCCCTGAGGTGATCCTCATCTTCTTTTAGGCTTAACCCTTCACAGGGGGTAAGTTAGAATTTCTGAATTAGCTAGTTTGTTCCCCCATCAAAGGAGGGGCCATTCTCACAATCTGGGCTACGGCTTAACACAAGAAACAGTTTGCATTTGTTTGGAAATACTGCTATCAATCAGGATAAGGAACATAGTATATGAAACTACAACACAGGTACAATTTTGTTATTGACAAAAGTCAAAGAGCATCACTGACCACAGGTACAGATGTGCTGTCAAACTCCCTGGTGCTCCTGGACCTAGTCTGCTGCCTTTTCTTAGCATGGTTTTGTCCTCCTACTGCTCCCTCACTAAAAGCCTTACAACACTAAAAGGATAACACCCTACCTGCAACTAAAAATGGAAAGCTATACTGATATATCCCTCAATCTTAAAGATTGCAAAAGGTTTTGTCCCACTACTGCTCTCTCACTGAAAGGCTTACAATGCTAAAAGGATACCACCCTACCTAGTGGCAAATAATAACTATTTTACTTCCCCAAAAGGGTATTTTAATTATGCAGCATAAAACTCAAAAAAAATATATATATATATATAAAAAAAACATATATATATATATATATATATATATATATATATATACATATATATATATATAGAGAGAGAGAGAGAACAATTTACACTACAATGCTTACCTTGCACACACAGGCTCCAGGAATCTCGTGGTCTGGTTAGCCTAAAAGCTGCTGGATTCCCTCCCCCCTCTAGCTATAGAACCGAGGTGACTAATTCCTGTCACACCAACCGCCATTTTCAAACTTCCCAGTGCTCCTGGACCTAGTCGGCTGCCTTTTCATAACACGGTATGTATGTAAACTGTTTACAGGCTTATTTTCATTCAGGCAAAAGTATGTAACTGCTCAAACCAGGAATATTATGTTAAAAAATATCTGCTAACTGATTACAGCATGTATTAAGGAATTGTTTGCTAACACAGGATCTGATAATGTGTACTTGGTAGTGTGTTTTATATCTGTACTTGGTAAAATGAATAGACTGCATGACTGGCTGTGCATATTTGACTAATACCAAAATATCTGTGCTTAACTTTATCACTTTAGCAAAAATAATGTACTGCTTCACTGAATTAAGTGCTGTACAACTTGTATACATTAAAAACGCTAGCCTGTGCTTTTTTAAAGCTTATTCTAAACAAACAAAACTCTATATGGTTACTGTCTGGACAACTTTTGCTGATAAAGCTCCCCAGTGTATCTGATGCATGTAAAATAGTCAGTATTGTGCTTCTATGGTTATTAATTGCAGTTAATTAAGAAAAGCTATAACTACCATCTCCTTTATTAGGTTTAGTCCCCCTACTGCTCCCTCACTGAAAGGCTTACAATGCTAAGTGGATTCCACCTTACCTGCAACTAAAAACAGAAAGCTATACTGATCTGTCCCTCAGTCTTAAATATTGCAAAAGGTTACTATCAAAAACTTACAATACACTATATGTACTCTCTGTAATTTGAACTGAATTGGGTCCACAGCACTGCTAGATTGTACCTTGAGCTCCCATAAAGTTACCATATTCTAATAAAACTGGCTAAATTACAGTCACTAGTGAAAGCACTATCTAGTGGCAAATAACTATTTTACTTCCCCCAAAAGTGTATAATACATATATATATATATATATATATATATATATATATATATATATATATAGAACAGTTTACACTACAATACTTACCTTGCATGCAGAGGATTCAGGAATCTTGTGGTCTGACTAAGCCCCGCTCTGCTCGCCCTCGCTGTGCTTAAATTTATAGTACTATAGCCACACCCCCTTCTTTGTAACCTATCGGGGATAACCTCCTAATTAATAGCAACCCCCTCCTGGCCTCTAACTTCCTAGTCCTCTTAACATATTCCTGCTCTTAATACAACACTGACAGAATGCCCAAGCTAGTCACAATGTTATCACCCAAATCATTACTATTATTTTCTCTGCTACCTCTGTTGGTCATTCCATATCTCCTCACCACCTACGGAAATCTGCAATAACCAGGATTCCACTACCCAAAATCCCAAACCACCATCCGATCAATATCAAATAATAATGACCACTTCATAATTTCCCTCATACCTAACTTCTTAACCCCTACATACTACCAATCTATTAGATCCAGGAATATCAACCTCAGAACCAAACATTATCACAAAGTTATAAATAAAATATTGAAACTCATAGATAGTTTACATTGCAACCTTACAATGGATGGAGACATCCACCCAAACCCCGGCCCATCCTCACTTGTTGACTCCAGTTCCCATATTATTAATCCTACTAACATAGTACCATCTAATAGGCCCCCTAATATGACTTGATATTTAAATATCAGAAGCATAAATAATAAGGTCCATAACCTGCACGCCCTCTTAGCAGTTTACTCCCCTGATATATTATGTCTTGCAGAAACCTGGCTAAAACCTGAAACTAAGGACAATGAAGATTAGACCGTACTACTAGGAAGGGTGGTGGGGTAGCTGTACTCTATAAAACTACTGGAAAGGGACAGAAATGTGTAACTACACTAAATGTTACTACAGACCCCCTACTACCACCCCAGGTTAATAATGCAGAAATTCTTATTACCAAAATACAAATTAACATAAACAAATTTATAAACATTGTCTGCACTGGCATTCCCCCAGGTAATAATACAAACACCCTAGAACACATCCTCTGTCGGCTGTCCAGTACCTACCCCCAAGAAACCATTGTGCTTGGCAATTTCAACATTGACTGGAACACCTGTTCCTCAGAATCCCATACAACCCATGTAAACCTATATGGGTTTACACAGATCATATCTTCCCCCACCAGGATAGGTAAAGTATCCTAGATTGGATACTAATTAATAGCCAATCACATATGTACACATCAGGGACCCTCCCAGATGACCTAAGTGATCACTTTCTTACCTATATAATCAAGCACAAGGTGGACAATTCCCACCAGCCCACCTATAAAACTACCAGAAACAATAAGAACTTCAACCTCACCAATTTACAAAATGAACTCAAGGCATACAATTGGTCAATCCTAAAACAACTATCACTGGATGATGCGGTAGTATACTTCAATACCAAATTCCTTGCTATCCTTGATTCACACGCTCCTGCTTGCTCCATTAGAACCAAAACAAAAATTGTATCATTGCTTTCAAAAGATACCAAATCAAAAATCATAGTTAGAAATAAAGCATGAGACACTTGGCGTGCCGCAAAAAAACACTAGATCAACTTAAATATAGACAGCTAAGGAATGACACAAAAATCTATTATAATAGACAAAAAAACTGGTATTGCCATCTTCAACAGAAACATCAAAACAAATCTCAAAAGTTTTGGGCAGGAATAAACAAATTTCGTCACCCAGGACAACCCCTTCAGCGTCTAACCATAAATCCCCAGAGGATATTGCATATTCCTTCAATAGTTTAGTCACAGAGACTATCCATTCATAGCTAGTCAGCTAACTCCTAACTGCTCTAACTCAAATGCTGCTATACCCAGAACCCAACTCTCCTTTAGCTTTCAACCTGTTTCTGCATCACTTATCCGAGCCCTAATTAAGAAATTAAAACCAACCACTCTAGCTGCTGATCTCCACCCTGCCGAGTAGCTACAAAAAGCATCAGACACAATAGCATACCCCATCTCCATCTTAATCAATAGAACTATAGCTGAAGCTACCATTCCCTCAGTCTGGAAAATATCTCATGTAATACCACTCCATAAAGGAGGTAGCCCCATTGAACTGCCAAACTTCAAACCCGTAGCTATTCTGTCACCCCTGGCTAAGATTATGGAGAAATGTGTCCATATACAACTTCTGCACTACCTTATTCAGAACAAGCTGTTGGCCAATTCATAGCATGGCTTTAGGCCATACCACAGAACCACCTCAGCCCTCCTATCTTTCATGAACGCCATAAACCAAAACTGAAATAACAACAAACTATCCTCAGCCCTCTTCCTCAATCTCATCTAGGCCTTCGATATGGTTAGCCACCAACTACTCATCCATACTCTGAAGGCAATCTCCTTAAACAACCATGCTCTCCAATGATTTCAAGCTTACCTAAGTGGTAGACAGCAGGCCATCCTATGGCAGGACAAACTATCAACCCATCTACCCATCACCCTTGCTGTCCCTCAGGGCTCTATACTAGGACCCCTTCTTTTCTCTATCTTTATTAATGACCTTCACACTGTCATCTCAAATGCAACCTGCATTCAATATGCAGGCGACTCCACTTTGATTTGTTCAGCCTCCTCTCCATCATATCTACTGACATTAACCCAGAATACTTTCAACACAGTTGCAAATTGGCTCTCTAACTGCCAACTGATCTTAAACCTTAATAAAACAAAGCTGCTTCTTTTATCTCCTACTTGTAGGTCCTCCTCACTTTCCGTTACTATTAAATCTAATAATGGCACCATTATTTCCCCAGATGTCCAAACCAAACTGTTAGGCGTTATAGTAGACAATAATCTCAAATTTTATATACATGTCAATCAAACTATTAAAACCATTAATAAAAACTTGGTTCTCTTTATAAGATTAAACCTTTCCTTACCCCACTTGCTAGGACTGCTATTGCCCATTCCCATCTTCTATCTACTCTCCTCTATGCCTCCCCTTTAATCACCAACCTGAACAAATCTGCTCTTACCAAACTCTCTAGCTGTTATAACCACATCGCTAGATTTGCAACTGGCACAGCATACAGGACACACCACTGTTATAACCTAAATCTGCCAGGGTGGCTAGAATTGCCTAGCCTACTCCAGTACAACCAATTCATAGTGGCCCATAAAGTTCTCAACCATCCTGAAAATACACCTGCAATTAAAAACATCATCAGCCCCTATAGTAACCTGAGGCCACTTTGCTCACCTACTATTAAAAGGTTGTTATGCTTTACTGTATAAAAATCAAAATAGTAAGAACACAATAGTCATTGCTTTTTGAATTTCTCTTCCTCTGCCGCCTTTGCTGCTATCCTTTCTCTTTCACACATGCATTCTATTTCTTTTTTATTTTTACTTCTCCTCATTTCTGTTACTAGTACATGCAGCAGCACAGCAACCCACTAGCAAGTCCTGTCATTCCCCTACAGGTGTCTGCAGTAGCACCACCATCATCATAGGCACAAGGAATGTCTGGGTCCCAGCCTAACACAGTTGCCTCCATAGCTCTTGCCCTACATGCACCACCTACATCAGGTAGCCCTGCATGGACATAGGTACAGTGGTACCCTCCAGTAACAGTACAAGTGGAGGTGACATTTTTGTTACCCCATAAGGAGAAGGAGCTGGGAGAGCTTGTGGAAAACATAATAGAAAGGAGGTCACATGCCTGCAATGGCTGTATGGAGACCGTGCCCTGGTGATTAGTTGAGTCATGACCCTGTCAAATGCTGACATCACCCTCTGAAGCAGGACCAAATGGTGATGGTTCCCAGAGTGGCAAGCAATCTCCCAGAGGGCCTAGGTTGGCAGAAGCTGCATCTTCAGACACCCACTCCTATCCTGCAAGTCAGTGTTCCCCTCCTTTTTGTATCTATGTTAACCTGTTAATCTGCATTCAGTTAACCGGCAAAGAAACAATGGCTAATTTGTTTTGTCCATATTCCTGGACCTGTCCAAGGCCTTTGACATGGTCAAACATAGTAAACTCATCACCATACACTTCATGAACCCTGCTATTACTTGGTTCCAAAGTTACCTAGCAGGACGTCAGCAGGCCGTCCAATGGCAAAAATGCCATTCACCCTTTCTCCATGTCACCTTAGGGGTCCCACAAGGCTCCATTCTTGACCCCTTCTATTCTCTCTCTTCACCGATCAACTTCAGTCTGCTTCACTCCACGCCTCAGTTATTCAGTACACTGATGACTAAGCAGTGATCTGCTCAGCCTCCTCCCTCAAAGACCTTCATATCATTACCCAAGATTCTTTATTATCTGTTGAAACTTGGTTGACCAACTCCCAACTAAATTCTAAATCCCAATAAAACAAAACTTCTTCTCTTCTATCCAACTAGGACTACCTCACAATCCCTAACCTTCCACATCTTCTCCAAAAATAAAAGAATAATCATCCCAACAACCCAAACCAAATTGCTAGGTGCTGTAATTGATAATAACCTGCAGTCTGACGTCCATATTGTCCAAACCATTAAAAAAAATCCACAAGAAACACAGTCTCCTATATAGAAACAACAAATTTCTAACAAACAGTATAAAAGTCACTATTGCTAGAACACACTTCGTCAACTCTCTTATATGCCTTCCCAATCTTAACGAAACTCCGCAAATCCGAGCTTGCCAGACTCAAAGCCTGTTACGATAAAATCTTTAAGTTTGCCACTAATGCCTCATACAAGCCACATCACTGTGTATCACTTAAGCAGTTCATGTGGCTTGAACTCCCCCAACTCCTTCACTTTAATCAACTAACCTTTGCCCATAAAATACTCTATCAATCAAAAAAAATCCCTGCTCTCAATATCATTCAACCCTACTCCACTTCTAGATCCATCCAATCTAGCAACAAACTACTTCTACAAGTCACTAAAGCTAAAAACTCAGTAGGAAAATTCACTAGTTGCTAATACTTCAACAGTACAATTTAAAAAATCCTAAAAACACACCTTACAAATTTCTGGCTCTGCATTTACAACTCCCCTGGATAGTCCAGTCTTCTTTTCCACTGTATCAATACATTTCTCCCAACCCTCCATACTAGTGATATTTGACCACTGCTCGAAGGTTTTCTGTTAACTGTACATAATGGTATGTCTACACCTGTATACTTCTATACTGTGCATGGTATTCACTCAGTAACTGTCTTTGTAATAATTACATTGGATCCTACCCAATTTGGCTTTGTCAAGGGCAGATCCTGCCTTTTGAACTTGGTCGACTTTTTTGAAACAGTCACTAAGGCCATTGATGAGGGTAAGACAGTTCACACAGCCTACCTTGACCTTGCAAAAGCCTTCGACACAATACCCCACTCGGGCATCATAGACAAACTCACCAGCTTAAATGTAAACCCATATGTCACAAGATGGGTTGCAAACTGGCTCAAGGACAGAACCCACAGGGTCAGAGTTGCTGGAGCCATGTCAGACTCTAAGCCGGTCACAAGTGGTGTCCCACAGGGCTCAGTCCTGGGACCCCTCTTGTTCGGCATTTATTTTTCCGAGGTGCAGGCAAACATAGGAGGATTGTGGCTGACAAAGTTCGCAGATGACTGCAAACTGAGGGCCATAATTGATACTCCAGCGGACACAAGCATCCTTCAGAGAGGCCTCATAGAAATGGATAATTGGTGCCAGAGCCATGGCCTTAAGCTGAACGCCAAAAAATGTATAGTCATACCCTTTGGGAAAAACAAGGTACCCACAAATTACCACATAGGTGGTAATCCATTAAGTACGGAAGAGGTAATCAGGGACCTAGGGACCCAAGTTGACAGTAACCTCTCATTTGACACTCACATTGCCAAAGTGGTTAGGAAGACCTTCTATATTGCCCACCTTATCATGAAGGAATTCACATCTAGATCAAGAGAGGTCATTGTGCCCCTGTACTCTTCTCTTATCAGGCCCATGATTGAGTACAATGCCCCATTTGGGATGTATCTTACCCGACACCTGCAACAGTTGGAAAGACCCCAAAAGTTCCTCACCAAGAGGATAAAGGGTCTCAAACATATGTCATATGCTGCCCGGCTGAAGAAACTCCAGCTCTATTCAGTCACATACAGCCTACTCAGAGGTGATCTATGCCTGACGTACAAGGCCATGTCCAATCCGGAATTAATGGACATGCTCCACCTCAGAAAATCCAAATCCATCAGAGCCACGAGAGCAAGAGATTTGAACCTCAACACAGAAATAAATAGGACATGCTGGAGGGACAGATTCATAACCCAGAGGCTCCCAACACTCTGGAACAGAATCCCAGTCCATGTTAGGCAGAGCCCCTCACTAACTATCTTCAAGAGAAATCTTGACGAGTGGATGGGAGATCGTAGGTTTACCCCGGGGGTCATCTCTGTGTCACTACTAGACAGAGGCACAGTAAACTAAACCCTAAATGGGCGTAGTATTCTCATCCTAAGGGGTGGTGAAAGCCACACACACTCTGGCTAGGCTTATAAATGCCCTAGGGCAGATAGCCTAGTACGAACCTATGAACCTACTGTTACTCTAATTATGTTATTCAACCATTGTTACTATGTACTTCATTTCTGGAGCTTTCCTCCCCAGGCCTCCGCTGAAAAAGGACATGTGTCCAGTCAGACTTTCCCGGTAAACAAATGTAAAATACATAAATAAATAAAAGTATGTTGTGCAATTCCCCCTCCTCCAGTCTTCTCACTGTCTGATGTCTCCTTCACTGTGCCCCTCCTATGTCATTGTGTTTCCTCATACATTGTGAATTATATGAGTCTTTCTCTGCTACTGAATCTCCCCAACATGGGCCCATCTGTTATGTTCCTGACTTATTTTCCCAGTTTTCGCTTCTCAAAAAAGGACACCTGTACCACAAAAAAGTACTCACACCTATATCTCTCAGCTTCCCAGATATTTGAGAAATGTATACATGATTGGATCCAATAATTCATCAAAAAAGTGTACTTTTCTGACAAAACATTGCAGATTTCAGTCATTAAAAATATTGTTGTAATTCACCAGGATTATTCAGCTAAGCTACTATTCCACCTCCATTCTAATCATTCTGTATTTACTCACCTTGTGTTATACCATCTGCTTGCTTCCCCTTTTCATCACTGTCCTGTACTCCCATTTGCAAATTATAACCTAATCAAATACAAATAAACAAAACACAACACACACATGCCCACAAAGGGATTATAAAATCATTTTTATTGTAGGCTTTCATTGTTCAGCAGTTGGCAGAGAGCAACATCAATGCTAATACACAACCACAGAGAAATGACAGTTCTCATTCTATGTCAAAAATGAAGAAAACTTCTTATTGTGAACTAGCAAATGAGCAGAGCATCAAAGGGCATCACAAAGCAGTTATGAAATAAGATAAAGTTAATGTAATGGCTTCCATGGCTCACTGTAGTCCTGAAGTGATGCATTGTCAGTGCAGTGGGTGCAGGGTTCTTATTCCCCGAGTTGTACATGCTGATTCACAATTCAGTTTTCAGGATGCAACTGTATTCCACTCCTCTGCACTTTTTTTTCTGATACCTTTCCTCTGAGTGCCTCTGTGGCATACCTGGTTAATGATCTGGTTAAGGGAATATGAGCGATAAAGTAATTTGTTCAAATCTATTCATGTGAAATTTTTCTTGCTGTCCTGTGTTCCATTACCCTGAAATAAAACATTGCTATCATCAATATGTAGATTCCGTCAAGGAGTTTGCCACTTTACAATCAAATTTATGTATGGATTTCCTGCCATTTTTGAGCTAAGGAGTTGAGAAATATGCTCCAACCCCACCTCCATCCTGCCCATTCTTTAGAGGCTCACCTTATGTTCTAACCTTTGACTGCTTCCCTTTTTCATCTCTGTGCTATACTATTATTTTCTTCCTTTGGTTTGGTCAAAAACAGATAAACACAACATACATATGCCCATAAAAAGCTTATTAAACAGAACTTATCTTTGTGTGTTCATACACTGAATGAAAGGCCACAGAGACCAGTAATGATGCACATGTACAAGCAACAAGAAATGTCACTCCTCATCCTATTGCAAAAATTACTCCCAATCCTTTTCATGCACTGCAATCTTGCCATTGTTTGCGAAAATGAGCTAAGAGTCACTGCACATCTCCATGCCAATATGACACAAAGTAAAAAAAAGAAGTTATGTACTCGCCATAACGTTCCATGTGCGTTGTTCATCTTCACCTTTATTCTTACCAGGAATGGTTCAGATCTGAGCCTCGGATCCAACTCGGCCTTTACACACAAGCTCAAAGTTTTCCACTAGCTCATGGCTAAACCCTATCCCAGCATGCACTACGAAGGCTCCCCAGATCTTGTTTGCAGTTATAATAAAAGTAGCAAAAATAAAGGCAGTTTAATAATTCAGACCGCAATAAAGAAGGCCAGAGAATAATGATATCGAACTGTACCAACTCGGACTTCCAGGAGTAAAAATGGCCGGGGGAAGGAGGGTAGGATGTAAGAATGAAGGCAAAGATGGACAACACATGGAATGTTATGGTGAGTACATAACTTCTTTATGTGTTGTTGTCCTATCTTGCCTTCATTCTTACCAGGATGGGACAGCGTCCCTAGCACCATCTTTCTTTTGTGGCTCACTGGAGAATATTCTTCAGAACCGTGGAACCAAAAGAGGCCCTCTTCCTGGAGGCGAAATCGACTTTGTAATGAGTGATAAAGGTATGTGGTCTTGTCCATGTTGCCACAGCTTAAATGGTATCAATTGGTAGTCTAGCCAGAAAAGCAGAAGAGGTTGCAATGGCTCTTGTAGAGTGGGCTTTAATTCTGTGGGAAGATCTCTGTTTTGAGATTTATAGATGAAGGTTATGCAATCTGAAAGCCATTTTGAAAGTGTAATTTTAGAGACTGAAGTACCTTTCTTTGAATCTGAAAAAAGATATAAATAGCTGGTCAGATTTTCTGAAGTTCTTAGTCCTGTGTTAAGTAGAAACGTAATTGTCTATGCACATCCAGTTGATGTAACGTATTCTGCTTATCCCTGTAATATGGGTAAAAGACTGGTAGCTCTATAGATTGGTTCAAATTTGACTCTGAACATATTTTTGGCAAAAAGGAAGGGTTTGTTCATAAGGAGACCCTGCCTCTATGGAAAAGCTACTGGGGGGCTTTATTGACAAGGCTTGCAGCTCTGACTCTCTTCTAGCAGAGGTAATTGCTATCAAGAGAATAGTTTTCCATGTTAAAAACTTAAGTTTGCAAGATGATGCTGGCTCAAAAGGGGGAAAAATTAAATGAGATAGGATAAAATTTAAGTCCCATGGTGCTGAGGTTTCTCTGATAGGTGGTCAAAGAAATAAAGTGCCTTTAAGAAACAATTTGCATAGTGCATGATACATGACGATGAGGCCAGATTCACCTATATGAAAACTAGATATCACTGCTAGTTGAACTCTACTGGTAGCTGCAGCTGCACCTTCATTGAATAATTTTGCTAGGAATTCTAGAATGGAATTAACTGGAGCAGTATAGGGATCAGTGTGGTTACGTGAAGCCCATAATAAGAATCTTTCCCATTTGCTTCTATATATCTTTCTCATTGAAGCCTTATGAGAAGAGATTAGGATGTGTTTATCTGATGAAGAGAGGTTAGGAAACCTGGCTATGGTTGGAACTGAAACAGCCAAGCTGTCAATTTGAGGATCTGAAGGGAAGGGTGGAGCATTCCTGATGCATGAGTCAAAAGGTCTGGAACTGGGTCCGGAATCCAAGGCTCCTCCCAAAGATGAGGCCACCGGAAGAGGAACCAGATTTGATGAGGCCAGTATGGGGCAATGAGTATAAAGTCCCTTCTCAAGCAACTGGCTTTCTGAAGAACTTTGGGTATTAATGGAAAGGAAGTAATAGCATAGAGAAGACCTGAGGGCCAATTGTAAACAAGTGCTTCCCTTGGTGACTCCCCCAGAGGGGGGGGGTTAAGGGCAAAGTAGCTGCTGCATTTGGTATTCATGGAAGGAAGTTGCAAAAAGGTCACAGCAAGGCTGGCCCCATTTGCAGAAAATCTTTTCCACTACCTCCTGTTTTAGGGACCACTCATGAGGCATCAGAATCACTCTGCTGAGTCCATCCGCTATCACAGTGGATTTCCCTGGGATGTGCATTGCTATCGGAAAATGTTGGGAGGAGGTCGCCCACTGCCATACTCTCAGAACTTCTCGACAAAGGGGGTAAGATCTGGTTCCTCCTTGTTTGTTTATGTACCATACAACTGACATGTTGTCTATCTGTACTGCAACAGTTCCCAGTGGAAGAGAGTCCTGAAATGCTTGCAACATTAGAAGCACCACTCTAGTCTCTAGGACCACTGATGTGCAAATGGGCCTCATGATCCTGCTATGTGCCTTGGACTGCCTTTCCCAGATAATGTCCCCCCACCCTATCTGAGAGGCATCATTGGTCACTGTGGCCAATGGTTGGGGAAGTACAAATGGTCGGCCTAGCATCACATGAGTGGAGTAAAGCCACCAATGAAGGTCTTCTTTGCAAGTTTCTGTTATCAATATTTCATGGGACATCTGCAATTCCTGCAATGACCACTGAGTGGACAGTAGCCATTGTAGAATTCTCATGTGTAGATGTGGTAAGGCGATCAAGGTTATTGCTGCTGCCATGATCCCTAAGACTTTTAGGATTATCCTTGCTTGCACTTTTTGCTTTGTGAGAAGCTTTAAAACCTGACATCACAGAACTTGAACTCTTTCTGGAGGAAGTCTGACCATCATATTTGTTGAATCTAATTCTGCTCCTATAAATACAATATACTGAGAAGGCAGCAAGGCATATTTCTCATAGTTTATTGTAATTGCTAGGTGAGAGCAGAGCCGCAAGATGATGTCTCTTGCTTTTATTAGTAGATGCTCCGTGGTGGCAGTTAGGAGCCAGTCATCTAAGTATGGAAACACCCAGAACCTTGGGAGCCTCAAGTGAGCCGTGACTACTGGCATACATTTGCTGAACACTCCGGGGGCTGTAGTGAGGCCAAAGGGCAGAGCTCAAAAAGTACAGTTTTGTACCTACCATAAATGTAGATGTTCGAGTGCTAATACAGCTGCAGTCATAACAGATGGGTTATCCTGCCGTTAGGCGGGTCCTCGGTCGGCCGAATTCCAAAGTCTAGGTCCGGCGTCGGATGCCGTCGCTTCTTCCCTGACGTTAGTGCGGCAGGGGTATAAAAGAACCAGCCGACGCCATTTTCTTCAGTTTTTCTTGCCCCAGATGTCAGGTGCCCCCAGAAGGAAGGCAAAACATAAATTTATGTAATAACGCAATGCAATATAATCAAAAAACAGTAGTTGCAAGCAAATACACCATAAAAGAATACCCCAATCAGGTTGTATGAGGAGGTGTTAGCCATTAGGCCTGTCCCAAGAGGGGAAGGAGGGAGGGAAACCTGGACTGCAGCTGTATTAGCACTTGAACATCTACATTTATGGTAGGTACAAAACTGTACTATGTTCATCGTGCATACAGCTGCAGTCATAACAGATGGGTAGAATCCCAAAGCTAAAAAAGGGGTGGTAGGCACTAAGTGGAAGTAGGAGGAGGAAGGATGCCCTGCAAGTCTGCAGTGGCAAAGCCCGCTCTAGATTTGGAGTATAATGGTAGGTGATAGTCCTTGGAGAAAGTATGTACAGAACTCCAAGTGGCTGCTTCCAAAATATCTTTGGTAGGAACCCCCCTGAGGAAAGCTGCAGAGGTAGCTGTGGCCCTTGTGGAGTGAGATCTGATGCCTGTAGGTACAGTTTTACCATGAAAAGAATAACAAAAGCGTATGCATTGGGCTATCCATTTTGAGATTGTCTGTTTGGAAATAGCCTTCCCTTGAGCACCTGTAGCATAGGACACAAAGAGTTGCTCTGATTTTCTGAATGGCTTTGTTCTGTCCAAATAATAACGAAGCTGTCTGTGTATGTCCAAGGAATGTAGTAGTCTCTCCCCTTTGTTTTGTGGATTACGGTAAAAGGTAGGTAAGTGGATAGCCTGATTCAAGGCTACCCTGGACACTACCTTTGGCATAAAGGAAGGGTTGGTTCACAAGGAAACTCTGTCCTGATAGAAAATGATGAAAGGCTGCACAACCATGAGGGCTTGTAGTTCCGAAACCCTGCATGCTGAGGTGATAGCCAGAAGGAAAGCTGTTTTCCATGACAAATATTGCAGTTCTGTTGAAGCAGCTGGCTCAAATGGAGGCAGCGTCAGTTTTTCTAGAATGAAATTGAGGTCCCAAGCAGGTACTGGTTGCTTCCTTGGGGGTTTTATATTGTTAGCCCCTCTGAGGAACTGTCTTAAGAGAGGGTGAGAGAATAAAGGAGGATCAGTGTTGTATTGAGCAGAAATGGCTGAGGCATGGATTTTGATGGAGGAGAATGAAAGTCCACTGCTTAGCATCTCAGCTAGGTACTGTAATATTTGAGGTAAATTCAGTATTCCAGGATTCTGACCCTTTTTCTGATTCCAGGCACAAAACCGTTTCCATTTTGCGGAGTAGGCTTTTCTAGTACAAGGCCTTCTGGCCAACAAAATGACATCCTGCACCTCCTTGGAGAGTAGGGTCTGTTGTGAATTTAAGGAATCCTCCATGCGGCTAGATTGAGTGTTTTCAGCTGACTGTGAAGAGTCTTGAAGTTGTGCTGGGTCAACAGAAGAGGCATTAGAGGCAGGATCCATGGTGGGGAATGCGTCAGGCTCCTCAGGAGTGGGTACCAGTGTTGTCTTGGCCAGTTTGGAGCAATGAGAATCATCTTTGGTCTGTCTGCTCTAGTTTTTAATAGAACTTTGGGCAGCAGAGGAAGAGGTGGAAAGGCATAAACTGTCATTGTTGTCCAACTGAAAGAGAGTGCATCCACTTTCCAGGCCTGTGGATGATAGGTCCTTGAGCAGAATTTTGTCAATTGGTAATTTCTGTGAGTAGCAAAGAGATCTATGTCTGGCCTTCCCCATGCTTGAATTATCTTTGTAAAAACTTGAGGATGCAACTTCCATTCGTGTGGATCTGTCATATTTCTGCTTAGGTTGTCTGCCAGCGTGTTTTCCTTACCTGGCAGGAATTGTGCTTGAAGTTGGATTTGTAATTCCAGAGCCATGTTCCAAAGAGACATGGCTAGCCTGCACAGGGGATATGAATGGGTTCCTCCCTGTTTGTTTATGTACCACATCACTGTGGTGTTGTCTGTCCTTATCAATAGCTGGCCTGGATGCAGTAGGTCTTTGAAAGCCATAATCGCATTTTTTACTGCTAGCATTTCCTTTTGATTGATGTGTAGGTGCTTTTCTTTTTGGGACCATTTGCCCTGAAAGCACTGATCTGTCATGTGCGCCCCCCCCAGGCATAGTCCGAGGCGTCTGTTGTGATGATTTGATTTGCTTGAGACAAGCAGAATGGGAGACCTATGTTTCTTTGGCATGCTTGAGCCCACCACAGAAATTCCTTTTGGAGGCATGGAATCAGTGTTATAATTGTTTCCAAACTGTGGCTGTGTTGAGACCATAAGTTTTTTAGGTACCATTGAAGTTTCCTCATATGCAGCTTTGCACATGGGATTAGCAGGATGCAAGATGCCATGAATCCCAGAGCCTGCAGGATTTTCCTTGCAGTCAGCCTGGTGAAGGTTGCCAGTTTTCTGAAGTATTGAGTTAGTTGCCCTTGTTTCTCTGGCGTGAGGTAGGCCATCTGGGTGTTTGTATTCAAGCTGGCACCCAGGAAAATTATTGTTTGAGAAGTTATTAGTCTTGATTTCTTTTTGTTGACTGTGTATCCCAGAGAGTTCAACAACTTTATTACAAACGCCAGGTGTTTCAGAAGTATGTGTTTGCTGTCCGCTTGGATCAGACAGTCATCCAAATATGGGTATATCTGTATCCCTTGAAGTCTGCAGAAGGCAATTACTGATGCCAGGCATTTTGTGAACACTCTGGGCACAGTAGATAAGCCAAAGGGCAATGCAGAGAATTGATAATGGGTTGAACCTGCAAGAAATCTGAGGTATCTTCTGCAATCTTGTCTAATAGGGACATGCAGGTATGCCTCCTTGAGGTCCAATGTTACCAGCCAAGACTCCTTGCCCAGCATGGGAAGAAGCTGCTGTAATGTGAGCATCTTGAATTTTGGTACGAGTAAATATGTGTTTAGGATGGATAGGTCCAAAATAGGTCTCCAATCTTTGTCCTTCCTTGGTACCAGGAATAGTCTGGAATAAAAACCTTGGCCCTGTTCTTGTGCAGGTACCTCTTGAATAGCTTTCATGTCCATGAGAGCTGAAATTTGTTTTTGTGCCTCTGCCCTTTGATTTTGTGGCAGGTTTGGCATGCCTCTCATTTTTGGAAGAGTGTGAAAGTGGAATCTGTAGCATCTGTCTATAATGTCTAGGATCCATTTGTCTTTTGTGACAATATGCCAATTTTTTGAAAATAATGCCAGTTTTCCACCTAAAGGTGCTGCCATTAGAGCTTTGCTTGGCATGCAAAGGGGAAAGTCAGTGGTTCTGCTTTCTGAATGGCTGTGATCTATCCTCTCCACCTCTTGGTGTAGGTGCTTGCCATTGTCTGCCTCTAAATGATCCTTGAGATTGCCCTCTACCCCTCGGGCACCTGTATCTACCTCTTTGAGGTCTGTCCATGGCTGGAAAGGACCAATTTTTTGAAGGCCAATTTCTACTGAAACGTGGAGGTTGTACCTGTAGGAAATGTTTCACTGTTTGCATTGATTTTGCCTTTTCCTCCATTTTCTTTAATACCTCCTCAGCTTTAACACCAAACAATACATCTTTTTGAAGAGGTGCATCTAGTAATTTAGCTTTGACATGACCTGGTAAGGTTTGCTCTTTGAGCCAAGCATGTCTACATATGACTGATCCTGTAACAGCAGCTCTACTTGAGGCCTCTAAAGCATCAAAACCACATTGCAAGGTATGTTTACCCACTTGTTCTGCACTATGCAACAAATCTTGCAACTCCTTCAAGTCTGGTTGTTCAGGTTGTGACATTTTGCTTTTCAACTGAGATAATAAAAACTGTTGATACTTTAACATATGGAACTGACAGTTTAATGCCCTCATGGTTAAAGTGGCCGAAGTGTATACCTTTTCCCCCCACCTTTCTAAAGCTCTGGAATCTCTCTCTGAAGGTAATGGATTTTTGG
Organism: Protopterus annectens; assembly: GCF_019279795.1. NCBI lineage: Eukaryota > Metazoa > Chordata > Ceratodontiformes > Protopteridae > Protopterus > Protopterus annectens. The sequence goes on along the minus strand of NC_056735.1, from coordinate 1,380,046,030 downwards.
CAGTGGAGGCCTTAATTCCCTTGGGACCCTGTGAAATAGTTTCTGGGTCAGCCGCATGGCTTTTGTATAGGAATTGGTGTGAATCAGGAACCCGGTAATACCTGTCAGGCTTGACTGGAGCTGGAGGTAAAGAATCTGGGTTAAGGCTGGCCTCTGAATACACATCATCTAGTATGTCTAAGACAGGAGGGATAGCCAGAGGCCTGTGCTGAGGGAGCAAGAGGAAATCTCTGAGCCTTTTCTTGGAGTCTGAGTAATCTTGGCCTTCACAGTGGAAGTGTTCCCTCAAGGTATGCAAGGTTTCCCCAAAAGAATAGTCCTCAGGGGGGGAGACAAAGGGAATGGACTCCTCTGAATCAGAATCTTCAAAAGGGGAGTATGAATGTTCCTGGTCTTCAGAATGTTCTGAAGTAATGGAGGCCTGGTCTGAGGAAGGGTATTCTTCCTCCACTCTGGGCCTTTTGTCCGAGGGGGGTTGATAACCCCTGATAAGAGTAATCAAATCCTCAGCCATTTTGAGCATCTGTTTTTTAGGCATGGGGCCTTGAGAGGGGCCCTGTGTAGCTTGTCTTTTAGTATGCATGGCTGCTTTAGATTTAGTGAAAGCCTTAATGGAAAAAGAAGAAGAAGGCCTGAAGACACCTTGAGAGGTGGCAGGCCTGTCTAAACTCTGAGTTTCCCTGCCAAGAGTGGCGTTGGTATCTGTAATCGGGGTGTGGGCCGATGAGCCTGCGACCTCGGGCACAGAAGACACCGCTAAGGAAGTGTCATCGGTAGTCAGGGGCTGCGAAGGCACCTCGCTGAGAACCGGAGCACCTGTAGTCGGCTTTAGCGTGGTGTCGGTAGAAGTCGCGGACTCCATATGTCAGTCCTTATCTTTGCGTCTTTTACTCAAAACTGGAGTCGGAGTATCCGACGACATAATGTAATTAAACTTTTTGCCAAAATAGTGTTGGGCGAACTCCACCCAACACTTAAAAGTGCGTTTGTTGAATGTAGCACAAAAATGACAGACCGAGACGTCGTGGTCTGGGCCTAAGCAAGGAATGCAGAGGGAATGGAAATCCTTATGTGGTATTTGCTTCCCACATGAAATGCAATTATTAACTTTGTCTGACATCGATCTGAGGCAAGAAAAGTTTCCCCAACCGGGTACTTAGCTTTCAAGAAGACTTCGGTTGAAAAATATTCGTAATCTCAGGAGCTGGCCAACCGGCACTTGCGAACTGCTTCTGCTTTGGGCACCGCGCGGCAAGAAAGACTGAAGAAAATGGCGTCGGCTGGTTCTTTTATACCCCTGCCACACTGACGTCAGGGAAGAAGCGACGACATCCGACGCCGGACCTAGACTTTGGAATTCGTCCGACCGAGGACCCGCCTGACTGCAGGATAACCCATCTGTTATGACTGCAGCTGTATGCACGATGAACATCTGGTAATGACTGGCTCCCAGCCAAAAGCACAGGTGTCTCCTGGATTGCCTGTCCATTTTTATGTGGTAGTACACATCCCGGAGGTCTATCGAGCACATCCAGTCGTCTTGTCCCAGAAAAGGGAGTACTGACTGCAGTGTTACCATCTGGAACTTGGACTTTCTTACTGGTTTGTTTAGATTGCTGAGTTCCAGATTTGGTCTCCAGTCCCTATTTTCTTTGAAACTAAAAAGAATCTTGAGTATGTGCCGCATCCTATTTGGTCTGTGGGGAATGTTTGGATAACTGTTTTATCTAGCAACTTTTGAATCTCTAACATTGCCTGTTCCCTCTGACTGGGAGAAATGTTTGGGATCTTTTTTTATGTTTGGGACGGGGAAGGAAAAGGGTATGAAGTAACCTCTGGATATAATGCTTTGTACCCATTGTCTTTTATTTGTTGCCAGGCTTCCAGGTACAAAGTAAGCACCCCTCTGACTGCCTCCGGAGATGGACAGGTGGGCCTCCTTTCAGGAGAGCTGGAAGGGCTTACCAAAGAAAGGTTCACTATAACCCTGATCCTGTGGACCCCCTTTGCTGTATGGTTGGCATCTCCCATTACTACTTCCTCCTCTGCCCCTGAGGGAAGATTCATCACATGTGTCCTGGAAAGTTCTCTGAGATTTTCGAAACCACATTTTTCCACTTCCTTCCTGATCTTTGGGGTATGGTCTAGTAGGTAGGGAAAAATGGACTCCTACACCAGACAGAGTCTTTCCTACTTGCTCACACCTGGTTAGTGTGTCCTTAACATTGAGCCCGAACACAGATGAGCTACCAAATGGGCCGTTCCCAAAGAAAGACTTAAAGGGCTCTGCAAAACCACACAAACGCATCCAAGAATGTCTCCTTAGGGAAATTCTTGAACCTGCTGCTCTACTCACTCCATCCACTGCATAAGAAATCAGTCTCATGGAGGAGTTGACAACTGAATTTACAGTATAGAGCTGAGAGGAAACTTTATCCAACACCCCTTCAGCTACTGAACCTTGGAGAGTATCTCCTAACTCCTTCAGGAGATCTCTCTGTAATCTAGTAAAAGACGTTAGGTAATTCAGCGATCTGGGGGCAAAAGTCTCTGAAGAAATAATTTGCTTTCCATATTTGTCCATCATACGAGACTCCTTGTTCTGTGGATGAACAGAAGATGATGTCTCAGAGTTCCTTCTTGGTGGCTGCCGCCACCATCATAGCATCTACTGGGACTCCCTTAGTTAAAAAGGTCTTGTCTGAGGGGGATGTGATAAACTTATCTGGCCTCATAAGAACAGGTTCCACTGAATCAGGAGACTCTCACACCTTCCAAGAAACTAGATCCATACGTTCGTCAAAAGGTGGTGACAACCAAGTGGAGGAAGGGTGAGATCCAAAAGCTTTCAGGTACACGGACTCCTCTGCCAAAGGGTTGGTGGACTTCCAGCCTCCTCTCTGTTTAAGCATTCTGAAGATGTCCCCAAAGGAGACATCATCAAGAGGCGACCATGGGGACCCCTCAGCTTCATTGAGGTCTGTATCAGAAGTGATAGACTCCTCTGAGGAGTCTAAATGTTTCCTCTTGCATAACCTCTTTCAAGGGACCTTCTCAGAGGGTTACTCTGGAGAGGTTTCAGAAGAGTGTGGCGTGTCCTGTGAGGCATCCTGAGGCCTAGGATTTCTTGTGTCCCTGTGGAAGTGAGGCTATAGAGGCAGACACCAGTGCTTTTGGGGGAAGAACGTCCAGAGATGACAGTGGAACTACCTGTGGAGACAGTACTCTCCTCATTACCTCAAAAGCTCCCCGCCCCTGATCTGAGGATATCCCTGAATCCGAAGAGTTTGAGTGAACCCCCGGGATCAAGGACGATAGGGCTGAGGCCGATGTAGGAGCTGGGCTCACCCGAACAGATGCCCGAGAGGCAAGGTCAGATCTGACAACTGTCGGAGCCGACTCGCCTCCCCAGACCAGAATGGAGACCGTCGACTTATAGACTCCTCAAGTTCCGATGGAGCCAAGGACGACGGACCAATGGTTGAATCCAAAGATCCCGATATAGGTCTTGGATCTGAAGGTTCCACCAGAATCAGCTCAGGACATTCCAGCTCTGAAGTCTGAGGTCAGATTTGAGAAGGAATCAGAGCAGAAGAGGAGGATGTGGTCAGATCTGAAACCCTCGGGGATGGATCTGGTAATAACTTGGCCAGCACTGGTGTCCTTAACAGCCTCTGTACCACTCAATCCATATCGTCATTGCATAGGCTCCAGGAAGACTGAGTCAATGGGGGTGGAGACTTGGAAGACTGTAGAATGGGTGACCTTAGGATTGGGGAGGATGGCTCCAAGACTGGAGACTGGCTCCGAATCTTAAATTCTGTCAGCGTCATAGACTTTTAGGATCAGATAGGCTTCGGTTCCAGTGTCGAAATTTTTGCAGCCTTTTTTGATGGCTCTGATGGGGCACTGGACGAGGAAGATCGCTTATCAGACATCGCAGTAGTAGATTTATTAGATTTTTGCAAACCTGGACATTCCTGTATTGCCTCTGAGAAGGGGGATTTTAACAGTACTCTCAATATTAACTTGTTTTTCCTCTCCAGGAGAGCTATGTGGCTAAAAGAATGACACACAGAGCAAGACTCCTGGAGATGGACAGCTTCTAGACAACAGACACAAACTGTGTGTCAGTCAATGACATTTTTGTCCACATTCTTCACACTTTTTGAAACCTGACGGTTTTGTATCCTTAGAAGACATTGTAACTGAAAGGAAGAAAATAGCTAGAAAAGTTGTATTATAAATATTTTTTTAAACAGATAAAAGAACTTAAGAATTAAAGGAGGGCACAGCCCTCTAACTTAAACGAGCTATGCCCAGGAGACAGAAATGGACAGGGAAAGAAGAAAGCCCTCTAACTTAAACGGGCTAAGGAGGAAGCAGTTCTCTAACTTAAACAGACTGTCTATAAGGGGAACTTTGAACAGAAAAAACAACCAGAGTAAGAGACCTCTAACTTAAACGGGATAATTAAAGTTTTAAGGAAGAAACTGGGAGAGGGAGAACAAGGCCAAACGAAAGACGACGGCCAACAGCAGAAAATAATCACAACAAACGGAAGTAAATTATGTAGCACAAAAAAACTACTATTTCTAACAAATAACAATGGAAATCAGTAATTTTGCACAGTAGAAAATATTATAAAGGTTAAACTTAGCCAGAGCTATTAGAACGAGCACCCGATCTTGTTTAGCACCAAACAAGATCTAGGGAGCTTTCCTAGTGCATGCCGGGATAGGGTTTAGCAACGAGCTAGTGGAAGACCTTGAGCTTGTGTATAAAGGCTGAGTCTGATCCAAGGACTGCATCCAAAACCATCCTGGTAAGAATGAAGGCGAGATAGGACAACACATCTAATGTTTTTACTCTAACTCCTTCATTGGCTTAGTGTACTGATAAAATGATTTCTACTGTCAGTGCACTGGGAGAGGGATATGACTTCCTTTGGGGGTTTAATGTTATTTTACAATGTTCAGTTTGCAGTCTGAAAATGTGTTATTTTTCCAGATAGGTATATCACCCCTTTAACTCTGACTGCTCCCCATGTTAAGGCACTGGTATAGTAAATATCTGCAGGGAAGGCATCGGTTCAGTTCTCTTGGGGCCTATCTTTCTTTTCTTGCTATCACTCTGCCAATGTGCTACATTTCCCTGCTATGTGTGTTTTATGACCCCTTTAAGTCTGATTGATTTTCTGGCTCCCCTTGCTAATGCACTTGCACTGAGAATCTCATAGGAAAGGCATGGGCTCAAAGCGCTTAAGGCTTATTTTTCTTTTCTTGATATCAGTCTGCTAATGGGCTACATTTCCCTGATATTAGTGTTTTATGATCCCTTTTAGTCTGACTACTCAACCTGGAATACATAATGGCACTGAACTGATGGGTCATCTCCCATGAGGGTATCATATTTTCATTTTTTAATGACATTCTCATGACAATACATATCTACTGCTAACATTCTAATGCTGTCAGAATTACTACAGGTCAGTACATTGTTGTGGTGTTTTACTGTATCCCATCTGTTGTCTAAGTTTTACATTACTCTGCAATGAAATTAATGTCATGCCACCTTCCCCATTATGTTTTGCAACCTTGTTTAGGTGGGTTGCTCCCTTTCCACTCTTCTATCCATGTCAGGAGTTTCTGTTATAATAATACCTCTGCTCCACTCTTATCCATCCATGATATTCTCCCTTTCATTGACCATTTCTTTGCTTATATATAGTGCTGTACTTTACATCAACAACATCATCATCATTCTCCCCTCTGTGAACACAGACTTGCAATGACTGCAAGATGCTATGGCACATTCACTGTTTTCCTCCTCGGTTGCTCATACTTTAATCTGGCCATGAGATGATTTAATATGAGCTGGTACTGGTCTATGCTGCTTTCATGATGAGAAGCTTCTCATCTGGCACAATAGCCTGCCCACATGAATAGGTAATAAGCACTGAGGCTTGGCATGCATGAATTGTAAATAGTGATGGCTTTGCTGCGATCCCAGATGCAGCACTTCTGAAACCCTGGCTCTGCTCAGGTTTGTCTTTTCTTTTCCTTCAGTATGAGACTTATTTGTTCCTCATTTAGTTCTATTCCTGTTTTTCCTTTGTGCATTCTTTTAGTAAAATGCACACTCCCTTGTCAGTTTCAACAGTGATTTCTTTCAGCATTTTAACAGGATTCTTTTGTCAAGACAGTGTTAGGTTTATCAACCCTTCTACGTAAAGCAGAATCTTAGCTCTTTTTATGTCTTCTAGCCCTATATTTTTCTCTTTCTAAGGCTAAGTCCTTCTATAGGAATATCTGGCTGAAAATTCTCCCATCTTATAACTTCCACAGATATTTGAAATGAGCAAAATACTGACCAATGATTACATCATGAGAAAAAAAGTAATTATCAAAGGTACAGGATGCAAAAGTTTTGCACTAGAGTCGCAATATGTACATGCTTTATATGGCCTTTTGTCTAAGGTCAAGTATAGATATCCCCTCTTGACTCTATGCACACACACCACTTTAATTTTCTGATAACAAAACAAACCACATTAACATTTTTCCTTTTACATACATTATACATTGCATATCTTTAATTTCTTTATAACTATCATCACACCATTATATAATCTGTACAATTCCTGCATTCCCTTAAACCTCACTCCTCCTTCTCTTCCTGATCATTATTCTGAATGCATTGTTCCCACAATTTCAATTTATTTCTATGCAATTTGCTCCTTCCCTTTTCTAAAGATCTCTCTTCTGGTTATTTTATCTCTCTTATATTTTGTACTTCAAGTGCAGTTGGTTGAGACTTTGATTTACATTTTCTGGTAATTGTTTATTTTTTTGGCAGCCAACATAATTAAATTTAACATTGCCATATTATGTCTATGCAATTCAGACACTGTGTCCCAATGCAAAAGAATAATTTCCTTAGTTGCAGCAATTTCCTCACTGAATATTTCTGACCGCCGACACACAAATCACCGACACCAAAAGACCGACAACAAAAAATACCGACAACGCAAAACACCGAATACCATTACACCAACACACTACACGTAAACAACACAGTACACTACATAACATATCCACTATCCCTAACCCAAACCCTAACCCTAAGGTCCGACACTACGCACTTACCCTACCTGCACCCTAACCCTAACTCACTTACCCACCCCTAACCCCAAGGTCCGACACTACCGCACACTCACCCTACCTGCACCCTAGCCCTAACTCACCCACCCCTAACCCCAAGATCCGACACTACCGCACACTCACTCTACCTGCACCCTAACCCTAACTCACTTAACCCACCCCTAAACCCACAGTCCCTCACTATCGCACACACACCCTACCTGCACCCTAACCCTAACTCACTTAACCCACCCCTAAACCCACAGTCCCTCACTATCGCACACTTACCTGTCCGCTCCCTAACACTAAATCCCCCACTCTATCACACACTTACCGAGTCCGTTGGGTTCTCACCTTGTCGGTCATCTGCGTTGTCGGTGTTTTCGACCCGTCGGATTCCGTGTCGGTGAAATGCGATTTCGGGCATCTGAAGGTGACCCATATATATATATATATATATATATATATATATATATATATATAGATGTATATATATATATATATATATATATATATATATATATATATATATATATATATATATATATATGGGTCTACTTCATTTGACTGAAAATACACTTCACTGAAAATGAAATTACTAGGACTTCACTGTAAGCCCACTTCACTGAAAAGTCATTTGACTGAAACTCATTTTGTTGAGTTAGTATATATATTAAGGGGGGTGGGGGGCACAGCCCATCACATTGGTTATATATTCTCTTCTGGAAACAGTTATTCATTGCACTTGTAAGTATCAATGTGTATAGTTTAAAATATTTATAATATGTGGGGAGATATGCCCCCCCCCCCACACCCCCCATTAATATATATACTAACTCCAGGATCACACTACAGTGGGGAAAAGGCCATATATAAATTTCAATGAAATGAGTTTCAGTCAAATGAGTTTTCAGTGAAGTGATCCCACTGACTTCATTTTCAGTGAAGTGTATTTTCAGTCAAATAAAGTAGATCCATATATATATATATATATATATATATATATATATATACATATACACATACGCACACACACACACACACACACATATATATATATATATATATATATATATATATATATAAACCTTAGGTGTGTAGCTCTAAAGTGTCTCTTCAAAACAGGTAACCCTAAACTACCTTGTTCTGTTGGAAGAATAAGCTTATCCCAAATGATTCTTGCCTTTTCGCCTCCCAGATAAATTCCTTCAAGTCTTTTATTAATTCTTGTCCACAACTTCTCCTCTGGTTGATAAAAACAGGCCTGAACTGTATATAAAACTAAACGGACTAAAGCATTTTCATTGCTTGTATCTTCACTATCCATAAACATAATCAAGGGCAACCAGTGTCTCATTTTTTTATTATATTATGTTTAGTATCTTCCCACATATTCTTAGCTGTCATAACAGAAACGTTTTAATCCATACTCCTAAATACTTTGTCTTATTGTGTCCTCAGAAATATGGGTATTTGTGAACCAATTCATGTCTGAGTACATAATTCATGGCTACAGCCTTTGTTTTATCTTCATTAATTTTATACCCAAAAGACTTTAAACTGCCTCAAAGTGTTCCACAACACTGACATGTCTTTTTTAGGATATTTCAAGCATAAAAGAACATCTGCAAATAAGCCAACTTTTCTTGATTAAAATACCAATTATAGCCTTGAATTTTTGAGTCAATAATTTTCTTTGGTAACGACTCTAGAGATATATCAAATAATAACAGGAAAAGAGGACATCCCTGCCTGGTCCCTCTATTCAAACACAGCTTATTGGAAAAGAACACTCCCACTTTAATTTTTGCATCTGATCCTTCATATACCCTTGTAATTAACCTTATTATTGTATCAGGGAATGCAAATGCTTCCATTGCCCTACTCATAAAATCCCAGCTTACTCTGTTGAAGGCTTTCTCTGCTGCAAGTCCCACCTACAACAGAGTTATTTTCTTAGCTTCTGCTTCTCTCTGAAACATCATTGTTATATTAATATTGTCAAATGTTTGCCCCCACTACACAAAACAACACTGATGTAAATCTATTAATTTTGGTAACATCCTTGCCATTCTTCTTATTAGTATAGACATAAACATGTTATAGTCACAGGTAACAACTGAAATGGGTCTATACAAAAACTGATTGGTCTTTTCAGTCTTTGGGTAATACAGCCACCACAACTTTCTTCCAAGATGTTGGTATGTCCCCTCTTTGTAAAATAATGCTAAACAAAATCTTCCAGATTTGTATCACGTTCTTCCCTCCTAACTTCCAAAGTTCTGCTGGAATACCATCTGTTCCTGGAGACTTTCCTGCAGGTTGATTATAATGTCACTGTTTTTATCTTCTCTTCTCTTACCTTATGTAGAAGTTGTTGAGCCCCATCTATCTCTAACCTTGGTCCCAAGTATTGCATAAATATTTCCATTTATTCTCTTTCTTGATTTCCACATTCCTCTACTTTATACATATTTTCAAAAAAATTCCAAAATACCACATTCCTCTACTTTATACACATTTTCATAAAATTTCCAAAATATATCTAATACCTCTATAAGATTTCTAATTAATTTTCTTGTTCTAAGCACCCTAAGTTTGATGATGACCTTTTCTACTTTCTGTTGTGTATGTCATTGTGTTAAACATTTTTGTGCTCCAGAGTTATTATCAAAAATAGTTGCTGAACAACAATATTTCTAAATTCTTGCATATTATCCAACTACTCTATTACTTTCTCGTTAGCTCTCTGCATTTGCATCTCTTCTTGTTCTTTGTGATTCCCTTATTTTTAAACACTTTAAACTTTGTCAGCCTCTCTAAATAATTCCTATTAACCATATATTTTTTACTTCCATAATATTTTAAACTCCATTTTCATTTTATCCCACTTGCTACCTATCACTTCTGAAGAATTTTCTATCTCCTCTAACAATTCTTCAATAATTTCCACTGTCCATTCCTTAAATTCCGCTCTTTTTAACATGTAAGAAAAGTAAAGTCTCAGGTGGTGGAAGCAGCCCAATCCAAGCTAAATCAACCTGGGGAAGCCAAGAAGCTCCATTCAGGGCAAAAAATACAAATGCTAACAGGAGTAGGTTGATGGCAGGCTGTGGTTCAGAAAGGAGAGTGAACCTTAGCTTCTATTTGAAAGTCCTGATGTTTTTGTATTTAATCTCTTAAAATCTTCAAAATAAGTCACCTTGAGTCAGTAATCATTTAAGGAAGCTTTATTTGGATTATTGCTTTCATCTTGTAGACTTTGTCAGATCTAACAAAACTTACAGAACTACTGGCTCAGGCATTGCTCTTTTATCCTGATTTCAATAAAGGAGTGTGGGAAGAGTAGTTTTTGTGAATGGTTTTCATATTAGCATTTTAATTGGCTGTAACTGAAGCTTCCTGATTGGTTGTGCTTCCTTGCTACTAATTTGCATATGATTTTCATAATTAGCCTTTTAATTGACTGCAAATGAAGCTGCCTGATTGGTTGTGCTTCCTTACTATTAATTTGCATAAGGTTTTCAGAACCCTTCTGATTAGGAATGTCTTTCCTGCCCACCCCTGTGCTTCCAGCTCTTTTGCTTTACATTTGTCTATATCTAACTTTGTACTTTGTTTTTCCAGCGAATACAAAAATAACTCTGCTTTTCTATGTTACTCCACAAGCAATAACGGTCTTAGTGTATGAACCATTCCTGTACTGAAAATACATCAGAACTTTCTTAGCAAAGCAGTAATGGTTAATTAGCCCTGAAAGTTGAAGCATTTTTGCTCACATGCTAAATGAGTTTAATCAGATCTTTGTTTGTAGCTAAATGTTACAAGTATTGCAATGATCAAATTCTGTTGAGGATGCATGTGATAGTGGTGTTCAGCTTTGTTTTGGCAAGGGTAATTCTAACAATCCTAATGAGATAAGGGTTTGCATTATATAAGCCTGGACTCAACATTAGGAGGTATAATGGAATTGAGAAAGCTTAACTACAACCTGTACTATTAACTGTGATTCAGGACTTTAATATCAGTCAAAGTCACAAGTATGCAATATTACACCACCCACCGATTATAACTCCAAGCTCCACAGCAACCATTTTCTGCCCATAAACAATGGCTCCATTTTCCCTTTAAATCCATAAGCTCCCTCCCCCAAGGGCTTTATCTGGGATCACCAAAATGATACAGCCCTTTTCACTGACAGACAACCAAACAGAATCACTCAAGTGATCAACTGAGGATGAACCAAGCCCCGCATCCTACATCAGTTTTAGCTCCGCAAAGGATTTCCTCCATTTTTACTAGCTGACTTTAACATTTCAAATATAGATGGGACCAACACAACAACTAGGGCTACTCTTTGAAATGCCAAAGTTCAAAGGGGTTATTTGTGTATGTGTTTGTTTTTGCTTTACATGTTCACTTGTGTATCCAGCGTTGCAGTTTTTAATGGTTTACAGTGTTCAGAAAATCATAATTCATGTTTGTAACTTTTTTTTCTCTGCAAAGGCTTGTATAAGCCGAGGCGCTAGAAATGTTTCTTGTTTTAAATAAATTATTTGATTCTAGTACTGGCAATTGTTTGTGTTTATGGTGGTTCATATATCTGGACTATGTTGGTTGTGTTTTATGTTTTTCCTCTCTGTTTAGATTTCTTCCAGAATGATTCTACTGTAATCTTTAAAATTTTCTGTTGTTTTAGCAAATCATTGTGTTTTCCAAACAGGTTTAATATACTAGGGCCAGTGCATTTTTCTGTTGACCCATATCATTAGGGATAGTTGCAGTTTACAAAACTATAATCTCATGATTGTTAAAATTATCCTCACCTCAAGCAAGCTGAACACCACTACCATATGCATCAACAGAATTCTATCTTCACAATAAGTGGAATATCTAGCTACAACTAAGGCTCAGATAAAGTTCATCTAACACATGAGCGAATGCGCTTCAACTTTTAGGGCTAATTAGCCACTACTACTTTGATAAAAAAGGCCTGACAGGTTAAAATTTTATTTTCAAAGCCCCATAAACATAGTTTCTAATACTGTCACAGCCTCAATCAGCCAATGATTTAGATTTTTTAAAAAATGTTGTGTTTTTACCACAGGAAGCCCCATAAAATCAGGCTGTTTTCAAACTTAAGATGAAAAATTAGAATATAATCGGTAACTCTTTTAGCTTGTGAGAGTGTGCTCTAATAAAACAACAAGAGACTTAAATGAAAACAGGATGGCACAAAAAGGAACTGAATCCAGTGAGGAAAGACCAGCTAAACTGGAAGGATTCTCTAAGCATTTTGCAAATTGGTAGTAAAGAAGTGTAACCAATCTGGGAGCTTCACTTGCAGTCAATTAACAGTGCTAATTCTGAAAAAAACATATGGAAATTAGCAGCAAGTAAGTACAACCAATTGGGAAGCTTTAATTACAGCCAATCAAAAGATTAATATGAAAACCAGTCACAACAACTCTCATATCCCTTTTGTTGAAACTAGAATAAAAGAGAAATGCCTTAGCCAGTATTACGGAAAGATATGCTAGATATGATGAAGTTTGTAAGACAAAAGCACTAATCCAAATAAACTTCTTTAAATTACTACTGGCTCAAAATGACTTATTTTAAATAGTTGAAGGGATTTAATATAAAAACTTCAGAACTTGCAGATAGAAGCTAAAGTTTACTCTCTCTCCTGAACCTCAACTTGCTCTCAAGCAACTCCCTTTAATGTTTGTTCTTTCTAACTTTCTGACAGGTAGTTGGAAAAGCTCCAGTGTCTCATTTTTACTTCATTACCCTACATTCATTTTTTTATCTTGGCTTTTATTGGTGCATTATCTGAATGTTCCTGAAAATTATATTTTCTATCTATTAATGCTGAGTTATTGTACTTGGGGAACAATATGTAAATTTTGGTCCAAGATCCTGCCACTGAATTTACATCTTCCATACCAAATATTTTCATAAATTTCTTCAAAACTCTACCAACTTTTATTATATTTCCCTTCTACGTCCTTCTGATACATCTACACTATAGCAAATCCAGTTCCAGTCTTCATCTGTAAGTAATATTCCCTGCTGAAAGCTGATTTCTCCAAAAGTTTGCTTAAGCCATATAATAGCATTTTTGATGGTATATAAATACATGCCAGCATAATCCTCTTCCCTTACCAATATTTCCTTACTACCACGAATATACCATTACTGTTTTTCCCCCTCCTATCACTACTGGAGATCCTTAGAAATCCGTATTATTGCTCCCCTTTCCCTTTTTCCCTGATATTCTGCTGAATACCCATCCTGAAATCTTTTCTTCATCTAATTATCATGTTCATTTCTTTACAAATACAATTCATGTAGTCTTGTTATTTGCACTCTGCATTTCTTAACATAATTCAATACTTTTTCCTTTTTGTCTACACCTATAAGGCCATTTATATTCCATGATAATATTGATAGCATAGCCATTATGATAAAAAAGATATTGTTCCCACCTAATATACTTAACAACTTTTTTGAATTAGTATATTCAACTTTTGTCTTATTCGCACCCACTAATGTTTGGCAGGTTGATCTTTCATGCAGTTTTTTCTTCTTCATTTGAACCTATGTCACATTTTTAAAGACTTTTTGCTTTAATGAAAACCTCAACAAACAAAAAAAAACTAAATACATTTTGAGAAGATCATCCACTGTTAACCTAAAACAAACATACAAAACTATGTACATCTTCAAAAAATAAAGTACAACTGTTCACATAGGAACAACTGCACCAAATTGACAGCAGCACCCACAGGCATTATCCATCTTAAAATTAACATTACTAATACCAAAGCGCATGTTACAGACTGGTGTCTGTTTTTATCTCTATTCATCTCCCAAGTGTGAAAACAGCTTGAATGCTTTCAGAAATAAAATAAAGAAAACTAAAATCCAACCACAATTTTTGCTCATGTAGTGATCCCTTGATATGAAAACTATGTTATACAGAAAATGACCATTTACTTGTTAAAATCCAAATAAATTTATTTTAGAACAATGAGGATAGCAAAAAACAGACTGATCCAACAGTAACACAATACAAGAAGTAAGGTTAAGCCCTTTCATCTTATCCCTGACAGGATTTCATCAGAACCTTTTGATCTCAAATAGAAATACTTAATTTATATCAATCAGACTAAAGCATAACTCTACAATAATCCAATCACAATAAGGAATGCTATTTAAAAAGTGCTTCTTTGTTAAAAGTCATCATGTATGATATTTAAATTTGGTTAAAGAACTTGGAAAGCCACCATAAGAAAATCACTGTACAGAATTACAACCATTTAACTTAGAAATAAGGAAATAAAACGAAAATTGCAAAATCTACATAGAATTAAAACATATTGGTTCTGTGCAAAATGTGTGTTCAAGGGCTACAGAAGTCTAATGAAATCTCTCATAGAAATATTTAGAGTTATCATATAAAACCAATACTATTGTTTCAACAAATGTCAAAATGTATGAAAATACGGGTCTAATGTAAGACATGTTACAACATGCTCAAAAATAAAGTAATAAAAAATTGACATCATTGTTTTCTTAACATTAGATGTGGTTCTTTAAAAGTTTGATTCCCTTTAATCTCAAGGCAGGTATAATGGGAAAAAAGTAACTGTGAGCCCTAAGGGAAAAAAAGCACAGACTATCTTTAAATAAAACAAAGCTGTACACTGTTTTATCAAACACATTAAAGTATTCAGGCTGCTATCTCTTATTCACATAATTTATAACTTTATTTTTTACTGAACTGCTTGCCATTGTATCTTTAAAGTTTGCATTTCCCACAGCAAAGACTGTTCAGAACTCTCAAGATTAACTACTTGCACCTGGACTTCCAGGATAGCTACACACTGAGTAATAGCTTAATTTCAACTCTTCTACTATGAAAAAAGAAAATCAGAAAAGAGAACCATAAACATATCTTTTGGGGAAAATTTCAGTTACAGGCTAGAAAGTGCACTGCCTTGATACCAGTAAAGAAAAAATGTTGACAACTTGAAAGAAAATCAGCTGCAAAAGGTGAGAAGAACATACTGGTTGGGAGCAATCCTGCAGCTATTCAGCAAAAAGCAGTTCAAACTCCAGCTTTGCTACAAGACAAGACATGGCTTCTAGTAATCTAGAGGAAAAAATAAGTCAAATGTGCTCAGAGCTGATGAAAATAAACAAAAAACTGAAGGAATATATCAATTCAAATAACAGAAGGCTGGAAATATAATAGAATCTTTAATCAAATATTCAAATGAGTTGATAAAACTACATAAATTAGAAGATGAAATGAAGAAAAGGCTGACTGAGTATGAGACTGCTCAAACAGCAATGTTTCAAAAATGGCAGAATTAGAGGAAAAAAGACGTAGGGAAAACCTTAGATTTTTTTGCTGTTCCAGACAAACTGGAAGGAACAGACTGTATTAATTTTATGAAAGCACAAACAAACAACTGGACTGGTATTATAGGTTCATAGGTTCATAGGTTTATACTAGGCTATCTGCCCTAAGGCATTTATAAGCCTAGCCCAAATTTTTGTGGCTTACGCCACCCCTTATATGGAAAAATACTGTACCCATTAGTTTGTTGTGCCTCTGTCCAGCAGTGACACAGAGATGATTCCCGGGGTAAACCTATGATCTCCCATCCACAGGTCAAGATTTCTCTTGAACAGAGCCAGCGAGGTGCTCTGCCTCACATGGACCGGGATTTTATTCCACAGCATAGGGAGTCTCTGAGTGATAAATCTATCCCTCCAGCACGTCCTATTTATGTCCGTGCTAAGGTTTAAGTCGCTTGCTCTAGTGGTTTTGGTGGATTTGGATTTTTTGAGGTGGAGCATGTCCATTAATTCCGGGTTGGACATGGCCTTGTATGTCAGGCACATGTCACCTCTGAGCAGACAGTATGCGACTGAATAGAGCTGGAGTTTCTTCAATCTGACAGCATATGACAGATTTTGGAGTCCCTTTATCCTTTTGGTGAGGAACTTTTGGGGTCTCTCCAATTGCTGCAGATGTTGGGTGAGATACATCCCGAATGGGGCATTGTACTCGATCATTGGTCTGATAAGTGAAGAGTACAGGGGAACAATGACCTCACTAGATCTGGATGTGAATCCCTTCATGATCAGGTGGGCAATGTAGAAGGTCTTTCTAACCACTTTAGCAACGTGAGTGTCAAAAGAAAGGCCACTGTCAACCTGGGTCCCCAGGTCCCTGATAACCTCTTCTGTGCTTAGTGGATTGCCACCTATATGGTAGCTTGGGGTTTTACCTTTGTTCTCGAAGGGTATGACTATACATTTTTGGCGTTTAACTTCAGGCCATGGCTCTGGCACCAGCTATCTGTTTCCGTGAGTCCCTTCTGAAGGATATCCGTGTCCGATGCACTTTCCACTATGGCGCCCAGTTTGCAGTTGTCTGCAAACTTTGTCAGCCAACGTCCTCCCATGTTGGCCTGTACTTCTGAGAAGTAGATGCCGAACAATAGGGGGCCAAGGACCAAGCCCTGTGGGACACCACTTGTGACCGGCTTGGAGTCTGACATAGCACCAGCAACTCTAACCCTGTGGGTTCTGTCCTTAAGCCAGTTTGCAACCCATCTTGCATATTCCACCATATTCCACAGCAGGTGTTGTTAATTGAAAGGCCATACTGTGTGTACGCTTCAAACCTGGCCATGAGAAAGCAGATAATATCTGATTAGTAAAGATACAATCCTACCAACAGAAACAGCTGATTCTAATAAGACTATGGCAAAAGGATAAAGTATTAAAAGTTGGAGACTGTAGAGTATTTGTGAAAATGATTGCTGACTGCACACCAGGCAGAAGAGGAGCAAATTTCTTACAGCAATCAGGGAATGTCAAGAAGCAGGTGCGAGATTCAAACTGCTGTATCCATCTATCTTCAGAATATTTTTTTTCATGGAGGATCAAAGTAATTTTAATGCAGAACAGGCTAAGGAGGAAATACAAACACTTGTCAGACAAAAAGTGAGCTATCAAACAGAAGAGGATTCTTATTCTTACTCTTCTGATAATAAAACTCATAGAGAAACTTTGCCAGTGAAACCTTTTCTATTGTTTCAATGGAAAATCCTTATGTGTCAGAGAAAAGCACATGAATTGACTAGAAGAACTAGGAATATGGCTGCAATGAACCAGAGACTGGGACTTGGAGCTGGAGATCACAGAAAGAAAAGCAGCAACTCAGAAATTAATGAAAACGTGGAATTACAAAGCATCAATCACATCTGTGAAATATGACTGAACAAGGAAAAACTGGAAATAATGGACTTTTTGATTTTGATATACTTGTAGGGGACTCTTAAAGCATTTGTCCTACTTCATGTCACAAATGTTTGGAAGAACATTAAAGGGAAGGGAAAGAGGCAACTGTAAGTACAATAATTTTGGTTCTTAACAGTATTTTTATAAAACATTTCATTGCATTAACTGCTTGTTATACAGTAAAGCATGTTCAATTATTTTTCTGTGTTATGGGGATTCTAAAGTAAGCAGGTACCTCCTTTTTTCTTCTTCTTTCCTTCTTTTTTTAGTTTTACAAAATGCAGGCACTGCAAAGCCTGGATAAATGCATGTTTAAGATAACTGTCTGCAATTTTAAGTTGTTGGATGATAGTCGTATAAAAGTATACAGATCATAACTGAAGTAGATCTGATGTGTTTTTCTTCTCACTTTTCCATAGGGGAATGACTGGATTAAGGTATTTGGCTTGATCTAACAAATGGAAGCAAGTGAATAAGAGAAAACTGAATGTAATGAAAAGTTTTCCTTTAGCAAAAAAATGTACACAGTGTAACATGAGAAGCTTGTAGCTGAAAGTAACTATGTATTTTGTTCTTATGTTTTTATAGAGACAAGCTAAGTGGCAATACTTTCTAAGGCTAAAATCTAATGTTCTCTGAAAGCATTGAAGCTGTTTTCTACATCTGATTGATGAATAAAGTTAAGACAAAAGCATTTAGTCTAAGTAAAGCAAGTGCCTTAGTATGCCTAAGCTTAACTATTGGTCAATTAATGCCTATGAGTGTAGCTGTCAATCTGGGAAAATTGTTCCTATTATAAAGTTTATACTTCATTATTTGAAGACGTACATAGTTCTCTATGTTTGTATCAAGTTAGTAAGTTATGGGAGTATTCTAGGGGTGTTTTTTAAGGGATTTCATTAAAACAAACAGTCTTGTAAGATGTGACATAGGTTTAAATGGACATGACAAGAAACTGCTGCATGGAAGATCAACCTGCCAACCATTAGTGTATGAATGTAACACAAAAGTTGAAAATTAAAAAAAAAAGCTTTTGCACATAACTGATGGGAACAATGACTTCTTATTGGATGGCAACACTTTCCATTTTATCTTGGAATGTGAATAGCCTCATGGGTAAATACAAAGAAGAGAGTAGTGAACTATACTGGGAAATGCAAAGAGTGAATGTGCTGCAGGAGATGCATTTGGAGGGAAATGAGTGTGTGAGTTTGAAGGAGAAGTGATTTCAGGATGGTTAATTCAGTGAGTGTCTGGGATGGGTGACAAGGGAGTACTTATGTTAATTGCTGGAGGGGCTCCAGTGGTAATGGAAGAGAAAAGAAAAGATGGAAATAGTTGATTTGTGGTAGGGAGCTACTGGAAAGGGAGGAAGATTACGGTGGCATGTATGTATATTCTACCTAAAGCTGCTACAATGGAGCTTAAGAGAATTCTGGGAGAGATTATCAGCTTTCAGTAGTGAATATTACTTATGTGTGGGGACTACAATTTGATTTGCAGCAGTGGGGATGTGTCAGCTGGGCTTGGAAGGGACAATATAACTAATGAGTGTAGATTTCTGAAGAAATTCATGAAAATATTTGGCATGTAAGATATGAATTCAATGGGAGTAACTCGGAGAAAATCTGCATGTTGTTCCCCACGGTACAACATCCAGGCTAGGATAGACAGAAATTGTATTTCAAAGGAACATGTGCATTTGGTTGAGGGTTCTGATGAGCATCTAGGAACTATTTCAGATCATGTGCTAATAATAACTGGGATGAAAATGCAGGGTGGGGGAGTGAAAATGAGACTTTGGTACTTCTCCAACTGTCTGTTAAGAAGACAGGAATTTGGGGAGTGGAAGAAGATTGTTTTGAAATTGTTAAGGAATATAGAGATTTCTTCAGAAGCTATAGCTAGGGAGTGGGATAAAGTTAAAGTGAAGTTTAAAAATAGGGTAGAAATAAAAGAAAATGAGATATGGTTAACAAGTAACAAAAATTATTTAGAAGGACTGACAACGGTTAAACTACTACAGAATAAGAGTAGACTCACAGAACAAGAAAAGGGACATCTGCATAGTGCAAAAGAGAAAATAAGGGACTACCTGGACAATATGAATGAATTTAGAAGGACTGCTGTTAAACAGCTGTTTTTTTTTTTTTTGATAACTCTAGAGCATAAAAACTTTAAGCACAACTACTCAGACAACAGAAACTAGGAAGGGTTAAAGGGTTGTTGCTAAGCTTGGGGAGCCTATAACAAGAAAAATAACCACAGATCCTGTACTGGCATTAGAAATATTTTGGAAATTTTATGAACATATGTATAAAGCAGAGAAATTATGCCAATGTTAAGGTACATTAGACTCAATTTATTAACAGTTAGGCTAGGAGGAGATGAGATAAAAAGTGAAGTACAAAAATAGATGGTATTCATGTGAAAGTTTGGAAGCTAAGGAGAAAGAATTTTTTTTTTTTATTATTTTACATTTGTTAACCGGGGGTGTCTGACTGGGCCGAAAAGACCCTTTTTCAGCAGAGGCCCGAGGAGAAAAGCTCCACAAAGAAAAATTACAGACACATTTAATTATTTAGACATGATCAGTATACACACAAATTACAAGAGACATGTTTTACAGTGGTATGTGGCACATAAACAGTTACAGTGGAGAGAACAAACAAAAAAATATTCATTTTAAAAATAAAGGTACATAATAGCTTTGTGGTGTACAGCTGAAATTTGGAACATAGGTAGAATACATACATAGTACACAGGTACAGTACATACATTGCAGATTAGCCAGTGTTTGTGAGTAAGATTGAAAAGTATTATCAAGTGCTCTAGATTTAGTATGTATACTATTATCAAGTGCTCTAGATTTAGTATGTATACTAAGAAGAAAGTAATAAAGATCTGGAAGGTTTAGTTTAACACCATTTTAAAAGGAGAGGAAGCACCAACATCCTGGAAGAAAGCTATGGTGTCTATAATACCTAAAGATGGTAAAGACCCATCAGCTCAAGCTTCATATAGGCTCATTTTTATTCTAAACCATGATTATAAAGTGTTTACGTCTATAATGGCTAAAAGAATGGCAAAGTTGTTGCCACAGTTGATAGATATGGATCAATGAGGTTTTGTGGAGGGGAGGCAAACATTTGACAACATTAATACAACAATGATGATGCAGTGGGAAACAGAATGCAAGAAAATACCACTACTGATTACGTGTCTTGATGCAGTGAAATCATTCAACAGATTAAGCTGGGATTTTATGAGTAGGGCAATGGAAGCATTTACATTCCCTGACACAATAATAAGGTTAATTAGAAGAATATATGAAGGATCAGAGGTGAAAATTAAAGGTGGGGGATCCTCTCTGATACGTTATGACTAAACAGAGGAACCAGGCAGGGGTGTTCTGTTTCCTCATTATTTGCATTATATTTAGAACCACTGGCAAAGAAAATAAGGGACTCAGAAATTCAAGGATATAATTGGTATGGTAATCAAGAAAAAGTGGCTTTATTTGGAGATAATATTATTTTGTACCTGATAAAACTAGAAAAAGGACATCTCAGTGTTGTAGAACATTCTGAGGCAGTTTCAAGTCTTTTCAGGATATAATATTAATAAATATACACCAAAGGCTATAGCTGTCAACTATGTACCCACAAACAAATTGGTTCAGCAATACCCAAATTTATGGGGGGCAAAATAAATTGAAGTACTTAGGAGTCTGGTTGAAAAGGATTCTGTTATGACAGCTAGGGATATATGGGAACAGACTTAAAATATAACACAAAAACTGAGGAAATGGAAGTTCTTGTTTATGGGTATAGATTGCAAGATACAAGCTGTGAAAATGTTTTTGTCCCTTTAGTTTTATAAACAGGTTAGTCATATATTTTCTAACCAGGCAAGAAGTTGTGGACAGCAATTATTCATGAGTTGAAGGCTTTTGTCTGGGAGGGGAAGAAGGCAAGAGTCAAGTGGGATAAGTTGATCCTTCCAATAGAGCAAAGTGGATTGGAATTAGCTGATTTGAAGAGATATTTCACAGCTACATAGTTAAGGGTCCCATACATAGCACAAGCAGAAAGTTATAATTCAAAGTAGAAAGAGATTATGATGAAGCAGGGGGATGCTCAAGAAATAAGGACAAAATTGGATTTTGAATGCAGACCCTTAAGGAGAATAACAACAGTCATACAGAACATTATATTCACAAAGTATCACAAAATATACCAAGAACTAAGTCAACATGGGAATGGAGAAAGAACATTCTGCTGATAAGAATGACTGCAATTAGGGGTACAGAGAAGTTGCAAGAGGAGGCAAGAATTTACTGGATAAAGCAGGCAAAGGAACTATGGTATTTGGAGCAAATAATTAGAGAGGGACAGGTAAGACATGGTAGGCTTTAAAATCTCCTAAAGACTTCTTCTTTCGGCTTTTCCCGGTTAGGGGTCACCACAACGGATCACCTGTCTGCTCATGATTGGCAGTGGAGTTTTACAGTGTCGAGTTGCTGGCCTGGCGCCCAACCTTCCACAGAAGGCACACACATGCATGCACTTACACCTAGGGCCAATTTAGAGTGCCCAATCCACCTACAGCATGTCTTTGGGATGTGGGAGGAAACTGGAGCACCCGGAGGAAACACACGCGACCACAGGGAGGACATGCAGACTCTGTAGAGAAGGCACCCCAGCCGAGGATCAAACCAGAGAACCTCTTGCTGTGAGGTAGCAATGCTAACCACTGCACCACTGTGGCTGCCCCAAAATCCCCTAAAGACTACTCTGTCAAAAATACTGGGTGAACAAACTGGTATAACTGAGGAAATTATACAGGATCTGAATTACCTAAATATAGTAAGGACATGTCAAGTTTTAAATCTGGTGGCTGCCAAAAAAAGCAATTATTAGAAAATGGAAATCAAAGTCTAAAAAACTATATTTGAAATACTGAATATTCTAACACAGATAAAAGACCTGAAAGTGCAATCTTTAGAAAAGGGTAGGAGCAAATTACACAGAAAAAATGGACATTGTGGGAGCAATTCATGCAGAATAATGTTTTGGATGAGGAATGAGGTTTAAAGGAAGGCAGGAATTGAGCAATGTATGTAATGTTGGACTGATGTTAGTTATACAAAATAATATACGTAGTGTATGTTTGTGACTGGGAACATGTTAATGTGTTTTTTCTATTATATAAATATATATTTGCCTATTTCTTAAGTGATTATTCAATAAAGGTGATAAAATGCAATTAACATTAATCTGGGCTAAAATGGAACCCAGTGTTAGTTGTCCAAGTTGCAATATCATTTACAAAACTGTTTATGGAAAAGAGATCTTGTTCACATACTGTCATAAACTCATTTTTTCAATCTTCTGCATATTTGCTTATCTAGCAACTATAATAACTGGGTACAGAAGTAAACAGATTAAATAACACAGGCTCCAAGACTAACCTCTGGAGAACCACATAGAGCATAGGTAACATTTCAGAACTCACACCTTGTGCTTCTTGTATTACAAAAGTCTGAGTGCTACCTCAAGCCAGTCCCTAATCTATCTTACCACATAAGGATTTATATTATTATCTATTAAGGTGTTATATATTGCTTGGTGAGCTTGTGAATAAAACAGTTGTGTAAGTAAACTTACCATAACAAGTATATAACAGCCAGCCAGCTTCCATAGCTTCAGGGCTCCTTCCACATGCCTTAAACTGCCTGACAGCTTGAGCAAAGCTGACTAAAAAAAGAAGTTATGTACTTACCATAACGTTCCATGTTTGTTGCCCATCTTGCCATTCATTCTTACTGGATGGGTTCAGAGTTGATCCTCAGCTCTGACTTGGACGAATAAACTAGCACGAGGTCTCTAACTTGGCTTGTGGAAGAAAGGTATCCCATCATGCAGTGGTGTAATTCCCCAGATTTTGTTTGCTGCCAACCATAAATAATCTGTCTGAACTACAAATTATACTTCAGGTATAGAAACAACAAGGAAAACTACAAAGGAGCTCCTTAGTAAGGAAGGAAACCTCACCTCTAGGTCTTCTAGGAGTCCTTGGCTGGGGGAAGGTGGGAGGGTCGTAAGAATGTATGGCGAGATGGACAACAAACATGGAACATTATGGTAAGTACATAACTTTTTTATGTTCTGTTGTCCTATCTCACCTTCATTCTTACTGGATGGGACAGCATCCCTAGCACCATTTCCCTGGGTGGCTCACAAAAGAACACCTTTGAGCACAGTGGAACCAAAGGAAGCCATGTCTCTGGAGGCCAAATCCACTTTGTAATGAGTAATAAACATATGACAAGTAGCCCATGTAGCAGCAGCATAAAAACTGTCCATTGACAATCTGGCCAGGTAAGCAGAGGATGTTGCTAATGCTCTGGTCGAATGGCCTCTAACTTTGAATGGTAAATTCCTGTTACCTGAGGAGTATATAAAGGTGATGCAATTTGAGAGTGTAATTTTAGAAACTGGCACGACTTTATTTTGCTTCAGAAAAGGAAATGAACAATTGAGCTGGTTTCTTGAAATATTTAGTTTTATGCAGGTAAAATCTAAGCTGTCTATGGGCATCCAATTGGTGAAGTTTGTACTCTGCCTTGTTGCTATGATTGGTAAAAAAACACTGGATGTTCAATAGATTGATTTAAATTGGTCTGGGAAGAAATTTTTGGCATGAAGGACAGATCATACCTCAAAACTGTACAAATTTTTGCAGAATGTCCAGATTTTTGCCTCATATTTTTGGTGCGTTCCTCCTAAAATCTGTACTTTTCTGGCAAATAGCCGAGGACTGAAGTCATTAAATAATGACAAACATTTGAAGTTAACACTCCACATCCTTCAGAAAATTCATGCTAATGGAAAACCAATTATTCTATCAACTTTCTAAGTTTGTAAGAGCAATATTTAAAATCTATAAAACAACAATAAAGACAAAAAAATCAATGTAGATATAACCAAAATAAAAAACCACAGGAAAGGAAGTCCAGGAAAAAGATTTAATAAAACAATCTAACACCTCAGCAACTCATGCCTTCCATTTAAAATCTGTCCCTATTTGTCTTCCCATCATTTTAGGCATTGTCCAGATTTTTTGCTCTAAGAGGTTGAGAGGTATGGGATGGATTAGTATGTAGGGATACTCTATCTCTATGGAAAATCAGGTATAGTGGCTTGATTGAAAGGGCTTGCAACTCCAAGACTCTTCTTGCAGATGTAATGGCTGCCAGGAGAATAGTTTTCCAAGAAAGGAATTTGAGATCACAAGATGATGAGGGCTCGAAAGGAGGTAATGTTAGGTGAGTCAGAACAAAATTCAAATTCTATGGAGGAAGATGTTCTTTTATGGGAGGTCTCAATAAACAAGTGCCTTTTAAGAATGCTTTACACAATTTGTGTGACATCAAGTTAGGAGCATATTCACCAATGTGGAAATAAGATATTACAGCTAGCTGAACTCTAATTGTAGCTGCCGCAGAGCCTTGCTGAAAAAGTTCCACAAGAAATTCCAAACATGAACTGATAGGGCAGAGAAGAGTCAATGTCTCTTTCTTGTGCCCAGTAGGAGAACCTCTTCCATTTATTAGCATATAACTTTCTGGTCGAAGCCTTGTGAGAGGATACCAAAATGTGTTTCAGTGTTGGTGTGAAGTCTTGAAGCCTGACTAAGTTTGGATGTGGAGCAGCCATGCTGTCAAATTGAGGGTTTGGACAGCAAGATGAAGAGTTCCGGACATATGAGTCAGAAAGTCTGGAACTGGGTCCAGATCCCAGGGCTTCTCCTGTAGGTGAGGCCAGAGAAAGGGGAACCAAATCTGATGAGGCCAGTACAGGGCAATGAGAATCAGACTGCTTCCCAAGAATTTTGCTTTCTGGATGACTGCTATGAGGGGAAAGGGGGAAAATGCATTCAGAAGTCCCTAGGGTCAATCATGAACGAGTGTGTCTCTTGGTGTCTCCTCCGGAGGGGGGATTAGGGAAAAGTAGCTGTTGCATTTGGTATTCATGGGTGTGGCAAAAAGATCACAGCAAAGCTGGTCCCATTTTCAGAGGATCTCCTCTGCTATGTTTTGGTTCAGAGACCACTCGTGAGGCATTAAAATCACCCTGCTGAGTTTGTCCGCTATCACATTGGATTTCCCCAGAATGTGCATTGCTACTAGAAAACATTGGGAATAAATTGCCCATTGCCACACTCTCAGTGCCTCTTGACAAAGGGGATTTGATCTGGTTCCTCCTTGTTTGTTTATGTACCAGACTACTGACATGTTGTCTGACTGGATTGCAACCGTTCCTAGAGGAAGAGAGTCCTGGAGTGTCTGCAGTGCTAGAAGCACTACTCTCATCTCTAGAACATTGATGTGTAGATGGGTCTCATGGTCTTGGCATGTGCCTTGGACAGTCCTTCACAGATAATGCCCCCACCACCCTACCTGGGAGGCATCCGTGGTCACAGTAGCTACAGGTAGTTGTGGCACAAAGGGTTATTCTATGGTCACATGGTTGGACTAAAGCCACCGCAGGAAATCTTTCATGCATGAATCTGTGATTCTGACTAGGTGAGACATGGGAAGTTCTTGTAAAGAGCACTGAGCAAATAGAAGCCACTGAAGAATTCTCATATACATTCTGGCTAGGGGAACTAAGGTGATAGTTGAAGCCATAGTTCCTAGGAGTTTCAAAATAGTATTTGTCTTCACTTTGTTTCTGGGTATAAGGTTGGCTATTTGTTGCCTGAGAACAGAAACCCTGTCCAACAGAAGTCATGCCATCATGGAGACGGTGTCTAGATCTGCACCTATGAATGTAATATGTTGACAGGGCAATAAGGCAGATTTTTGTAAATTGACTGTAATCCTTAATCGGGAACAAGTTTGAGGAGTGGTGTCCCTCATCTGTTGAAGTAGATGCTTGGTGATGCTAATTAGGAGCCAGTTGTCTAGGTATGGAAACACTTGGAATCCTAGACATCACAAGTGAGCCATGACTACTACCCTGCATTTGGTGAACACTCTGGGGGCTGTAGTGAGACCAAAGGGCAGAGCTCGAAACTGGTAATGACTGGCTCCCAGCCAGAAGTGTAAGTGACTCCTTGAT
Organism: Protopterus annectens; assembly: GCF_019279795.1. Taxonomy (NCBI): domain Eukaryota; kingdom Metazoa; phylum Chordata; order Ceratodontiformes; family Protopteridae; genus Protopterus; species Protopterus annectens. Next base: position 1,380,019,434 of record NC_056735.1, on the reverse strand, counting down.
GCTATCTCCATTTTTATGTGGCAGTATGCATCTTGGAGGTCTACTGAGCATATCCAATTGTCTTTCCCTAAAAAGGGGAGAATCGACTGCAGTGTCACCATCCAGAACTTGGACGTCTTCATGGATTTGTTTAGTTTGCTGAGATCCAAAATGAGTCTCCAGTCCCCTGTTCTTTTTGGCACTAAAAAGAATCTTTAATAAGTTCCAAATCCTATTTGGTCTGCGGGGACTTCTTGGACAATCTTTTGTCTAGCAACTTTTGAATTTCTACAGATGCTTGTTCCCTTTGACTGGGTGGAACATCCGGGAGTGTTCTGACCTGTGGGGCAGGATGGCAAAAAGGGATGGAATAACCTCTGGATATTATACTTTGTACCCACTTGTCTCTTGTGATATCTTGCCAGGCTTCTGGGTACAAAGGTACATGCCCCCCCCAACTGCCTCCAGAGTACAGCAGATGTGCCTCCTTTCAGGAGTGCTGGTAGGGCCAGCCATGAAAGCAATCATGATCACCCTGGTTTTGCGGACCCCCCCTGCCTCTAGGATGACATCTACCATTATTGCCTCTCCCTCTGCCCCTGGGGAAGGGTTCACCTTATACACTTTGAAAAACTCCCTGGAATCTTTTGAACCACATTTTCCCACTCTTCTGACCTTTAGCATAAGGTCTTGAAGGGACGGAAAAATGTACTCCAATGGCAGAGAGAGTTTTTCCTTCCTGCTCACATCTGGCAAGTGTGTCCTTGACTTTAGTAACAAAAAGAGAGGAACCATCAAAAGGGGTGTTGGTAAAGGTAGACTTGAAGGGCTCTGCAAAGTTGCACAAGCACATCCAGGATTGCCTCCTCAGGGAAACTCCTGAACCCGCTGCCCTGCTTGCTCCGTCTGCTGCATAGGATATTAGTCTCATGGAGGAGTTAACAATGGAATTTAAGGTAGCTAGCTGATAAGTGACCTTTTCTGACACCCCCGCAGCCAAAGAACCTTGGAGAGCATCTCCTAACTCCTTTAAGAGATCTCTTTGTAGCCTCGTAAAGTGCAAAAGATGGTTCAGTAATATAACAGTAAAAGTCACTGACGAAAAAACATGCTTCCCATATCTGTCCATCATCTGAGAGTCCTTGTTCAGTGGATGCACAGATGAGGATGTTTCAAAAAGTTCCTTCTTAGTGGCTGTTGCCACCACCATAGCATCTATAGGAATGCCTTTTGTGAGAAATTCTTTTTCCACAGGTGCTGACAAGAACTTATTTGGCCTCCCAGGGGGCTGGTTCTACAGTATCTGGTGATTCCCACACTTTTTGACTAACCAACTCCAATAGCATATCAAAAGGTGGAGAGAGACCCAGGAGGATGAAGGTTGAGATCCAAAAGCTTTCAGGTACACCGACTCTTCATCAGAAGGGCTGATGGATTTCCAGTTGCCTCTCTGTTTCAGGATCTCTAGGATATCTGTGAAGGAGATATCTTCAGTGGACAACTGTGGAGACCCTTCCAACTCATCAAGGTCTGTGCCAGAGGTGGTGGACTCGTCAGGGGAGTATATATGCTTCTTCTTGCATGTTCTCTTCCTAGGAGCCTCCTCAGAAGGATATTCTGGGGAGGTCTCGGAAGAGTGGGGCTCACCCAGTGGGGCTCCCTGAGGCTCTGAATCTCTGCTGTCCTGTGGATGGGCTGGTGCTTTGGGGGGAAGAATACCAGTATCCTTGTGTAGAGCTGTAGGTGGGGACAGCATACTCCATCAGCTTGAAGGCAGATCCCCTGGCTCCGAGGACACCTCCAGTTCTGAGGAAACAGAGGGAATCCCTGGTTCCAAGGAGATCAGCTCCAAGGCTAATGTAGGAGCCAAGCTCAGCCGAGCTGAAGCCCCGAGAGGTAAACTTGGAACCAAAGAAACTCGGGCCCGAGCATCCTCCTTGGAGCCGACCAGAGAAATTCGGCCCCTAAACACCCCAGATGGCACCGAGAATGTCAGAGCAGGGACTGATTCCAAAATCTCCTGAAGGGGTCTCGGAACTGAAGAATCTACAGCAAGCAGTACCTGGCATTCTGACTTCAAAGTTCCAGCTTGGCTCAGAGGAGGAATCGTTGTGGATGTAATAGTCATAGTCCTGGTTGGCTCTGGAACCGACCGGGTCAGAGCCAAAAACAATTTAGTCAGCGCCGTTGACTTCAAAAGTCTGCACATCATCCTGTCTGCATCATCGTCCGATAAGCTCCTAGAGAACCTGGAGGAGAGGGTTGGTGAGCAAGATCTCTCCAAAATGGGAGATCTCAAAGTAGGGGAGACCAGTAACAGAACAATGGACCGGCTCCGAAATGTAGTCTCTTTCAGCTCCGAAGGCCTTGGAGCCAAAGGACTAGATTTGTGCAAGTCTATGATCTCTCTCAGTTCCAAGGGCTGTGGAGCCGAGGAGATTGATATATCAGAAGTCTTAGCCAATTCTAGCGGTGGGTCCAACAGAGCCGAAGAAGCAGGAGATGGCTGTTTTGAAGTCTTGTCACTCTTACAGGAAGGGGACCTACTAGAAGAAGAAGTGCTCTGTAGAGCCTCATCAAAAGAAGGTTTCAGGAGCCCTTTGAGTATCATTTTGTTCTTTCTTTCCTGCAATACACGGGAGCTGAAAGAATAACAAAAAGTGCAAGTTTCCTGGAGATGAATAGCCCCAAACAATAGACACAAATGTTATGTCCATCAGTGATGGACATTTTCTGAGGGCATTTCTGACACTTCTTAAACCCTTAAGGCTTAGGTTCCTTCTCTCTAGTTTATTTTGACATTTTAAGAAGGAAACCGTACTAATACAATAATAGTAAAAGCCTAACACACCTCTATAAGATAAACTAGCACACGCAAAAAATATTAAAGTTTCAAACAAACTTTACTACAACACTATAATAACACACCTAATAAGACAGGAACAAAGTAAACAACTATGCCCTCTAAATTAAACAGGGACTAGGCCCTCTAACTTAAATGGACCTCGTAGATTTGTGAGAGACAAAGAAAAGGAAATTAGCTCTCTAAGTTAAACAAGCTAATATATACAAAAAAGCAAATACAGACTAACTAAAAAGAAGTTATGTACTTACCATAACGTTCCATGTGAGTTGTTTATCTCGCCTTTATTCTCACTGGTGGATTCGGAGCCGATGCTCGGCTCCGACACGGCCGATAGCAAAGCTCAAGGATTGTCAGTAGCTCGAGACCAAGCCCCTTATCCCACAATGCACTGCCAGAATTACCTCAGATCTGGTTTGTTGCTATATACATACATATACATGCCCTTTTATATATTTGTACCAAGAACACTTCCCAAGGGGGAAGAAGAAATATTGAATAACCAGGATGGTACTAGCCTCTAAGTCAACAGTCAGCCAGGAGGGGGAAGGAGGGAGGGACGTGAGAATAAAGGTGAGATAAACAACTCACATGGAACGTTATGGTAAGTACATAACTTCTTTATGTGAAGTTGTTAAATCTCGCCATTTATTCTCACTGATGGGTAGCATCCCTAGCACCCTCAACCCTGGGTGGCTCATGGGAGTATGTTCTTCAGTACCGTAGAAACAAAGGAAGGCCTGTCCCTTGAAGCCTTATCTACTTTGTAATGCATGATAAAGGTATGAGGCTTAGACCAAGTGGCTGCAGCACAAATATTGTCAAGGGGCAAATTAGCTTGAAAGGCAGAAGACGTAGAGACGGCTCTGGTAGAATGAGCCTTAGATTTGTGTGTTAATGGCATGTTCGCATTTTCATAAACAAAGGATATACAATTGGATAACCATTTAGATAAGGTTGTTTTAGCCACTGGATTGCCTTTTCTTGCTTCTGAGAAGGATACAAAAAGTTGGTCTGATTTTCTAATATCCTTAGTTCTGTCAAGATAAAATCTGAGCTGTCTGTGAACATCAAGTTTGTGCAGCATGTATTCCAATTTGTTAGAATGGTTGGGAAAAAAGATTGGCAGCTCAATGACCTGATTGATGTTTGACTCAGAACAGACTTTAGGTAAAAATGAGGGGTTTGTTCTGAGAGACTCTCTATCAGCATGGAAAATCATGTAGGGTGGTCTGATAGATAATGCTTGAAGTTCTGACCTCTACGGGCAGAAGTAATGGCCACAAGAAATATTGTTTTCCAGGATAAAAATTTGAAATCACAAGAATATGCTGGTTCAATGGTTGGAAGAATAATCTGAGACAGAATAAGGTTTAAATTCCAGGGAGAATAGGGAATTTTGATCAGAGGTCTCATATGAAGAACGCCTTTAAGAAAGGTCTTGGATAATTTATGGCCCATAACATTTGAGCCACCAAACCCAAGGTGAAAATTTGAGATGGCAGCTAACTGAACTCGAACTGTAGCAGCTGCTACCCCTTCCTTAAAAATTGTTGTCAAAAAGTCTAAAATAGAAGATAGCGGAGCTCGGAAAGGGTCAATGTTCTGCGAGTTGGCCCAAATAGAGAACCTTTTCCACTTAATGCCATATAATTTCCTGGTAGATGGCTTGTGAGAAGACAAGAGAATTTGTCTTGTATCTTCTGAAATTGAATGAAGCCTGGCAATTAGGGCAAGTGGATTGGCCAAGCAGTCAGTTTCAGGGACTGCAGTGAAGGATGAAGGTCCCTTGACGGGTGCGTCAGAAGGTCCGGAACTAGGTCCAGGATCCATGGATCTTCCAACAGATGATGGTGGAGAAATGGAAACCAAATCTGTCGAGGCCAGTAGGGGGCTATGAGTATAACAGTCCTTCCCAGCGATTTTGTTTTCTGTAAAAATCTGGGTATTAATGAGAAGGGAGGAAATGCATAAAGGAGACCCGGGGGCCAATCATGTAAAAGTGCATCTCTCGGGGGATGACCGGGAGGTGGTATTAGGGCAAAGTAGCTTCTGCATTTTGAATTGATGTGGCTGGCAAAAAGGTCGCAGGAAGGCTGGCCCCATTTGTGGAAAATCAACTCCGCAACCTGTTGTTTGAGAGACCACTCGTGAGGGAGCAATATCGCCCTGCTTAGCTTGTCCGCTATCACGTTGGATTTCCCCGGGATGTGTGTTGCTAACAGAAAATGCTGGGATGACACAGCCCATTTCCAGACCCTGAGGGCTTCTGAAAAAGGGGATAAGACTTGGTTCCTCCTTGCTTGTTCAAGTACCAGACTACTGACATGTCCGTCTGAATTGCAATAGTTCCTAGAGGGAGAGAGTCCTGAAAGTACTGCAATGCCAGAAGCACCACTCTCAACTCTAGAACATTGATGTGCAAATGTGATTCTTGATCTGTCCATGTGCCTTGGGCAGTCTTTCCCTGAAAATTCCCCCCCACCCTATCAGGGAAGCGTCCATGGTCACAGTGGCTATGGGGGGGGGGGGCAAAGGGTCTTCCAATTGTGACATGAAGAGACATCAACCACCACCAAAGGTCTCTCCTGCAAGAATCCATGATGAGAATCATGTGGTGCATCAGTAGTTTCTGGTAAGACCACTTGAGCGAAGAGGAGTCATTGAAGAATTCACATATGCATCCTTGCGAGTGGTATAGCCAGGATTGCTTCTGCCATCAAACCTAGCACCTTCAATACCTCTACTGCTGTAGCTTTGTTCTTTGACACTAGTGAGCTGAAATTTTGGTGGAGAAGAGAGACTCTTTCAACAGGGAGACATAGAGTGGTAGTTGAGGTATCTAATTATGCTCCTATAAAAACAGTATGCTGCGATGGCGATAAGGCAGACTTTTCGAAGTTGACTGTAATGCCTAACTGATGGCAGAGTGTCAGAGTATATTGTGTTGCCTGAGTCAATTGATGCCTGGTGGCAGAGGTGAGGAGCCAATCATCTAGGTATGGAAAAACCTGGAATCCTAGACGTCTCAGGTGAGCCGTGACCACTGCCATGCATTTGGTGAACACTCTGGGGGCTGTAGTGAGACCAAAGGGCATGGCTCGAAACTGGTAATGATTGGCTCCCAGCCGGAAGCACAGATGATCTCTGGAGCATCTGTTCATCTTTATGTGATAGTACGTGTCCTTGAGATCTATGGAGCACATCCAATCCTCTTTTCCTAGGAAGGGAAGAATGGACTGAAGCGTGACCATTCGGAACTTCTCTTTCTTTATGAACTGGTTGAGTCTGCTGAGGTCCAAGATAGGTCTCCAGTCCCCTGTTTTCTTTGGTACCAAAAAGAATCTTGAGTAAGTTCCGAATCCAACTTGGTCTGCTGGGACTGGTTGGATGACTCTTTTTTTCTAGCAATCTGTGGACCTCAACGATTGCTTGTTCAATGAGATTGGGTGGAACATCTGGCATTCTCTTTACAGGAATGGGAGGGAAAGAGAATGATATGAAATATCCTCTGGAAATGATGCTTTGTACCCAAGTATCTGATGTTATGTTTAGCCAGGCTTCTGGGTACAAAGACAAACGACCCCTGACTGCCTCCAGAGCCGAACAGTCGGGCCCCCCTTTCAGGGGCGGTGGTAGGGTTGACCGGAGAACTGACCCCTGTCACCCTGTTGCTGTGGACCTCCTCTGCCGTGGGGGCAGCGTCTTCCGTTATAATCCCCTCCTTTGCCTCTAGAGGGGGTTTCTCCATGTATGTCCTGAAAGGCTCCCTGTGCTTTTTGAAACCACATTTTCCCTCCCCTAGGGCCCTTGGGATAGGGCCGAGTAGGGGTAGAGAAACAGACTCCAATGGCAGATAAGGTCTTGCCTTCCTGCTCACACCTGGTTAAAGTTTCCTTTACTTTGGGCCCAAACAGTGATGAGCCGTCGAATGGGGTATTAATAAAGGAAGACTTAAAGGGTTCTGCAAAGGAACAGAGATGCATCCAGGCTTGTCTTCGAAGAACAATGCCCAAACTAGCAGCTCTTCTCGAACCATCAGCTGCATAGGATATGAGATGTATGGATGAGTTTATCACTGAGTTAAGGGTAGCGAGCTGGGTGTTGACTTTGTCAGCCACCCCTGCAGCTACTGTATCCTGGAGAGTATCTCCTAGCTCTTTCAGAAGATCTCTCTGTAGTCTCGTAAAGTGGGTTAAGTAGTTCAGTGATCACAGAGTAAAAGTCGCTGAACTAAACATGCACTTCCCATATCTATCCATGACCCTAGAACTCTGTTAGGGGGATGGATAGAGGTGGATGTCTCAGATACTTCCTTTTTGGTGGCTGCAGGTACCACCATGGCATCAACAGGCACTCCCTTTGTCAAAAATGGCTTGTCCACTGGGGCAGAAATGAATTTATTGGGCTTAAGAGGAACAGGTTCCATGGCCTCCGGTGACTCCCAGGCCTTACGAGAAATCAGTTCCATGAGCTCGTCGTAAGGCGGAGACACCCAAGAAGTGGAAGATTGAGACTTGAGACCCAACAGCCTTCAAGAGCATGGACTCATCCTCAGTAGGGGTCTTGGACTGCCAATTGCCCCTCTGACTAAGGATCTCTAGTATCTCTGCAAAGGAGATATCCTCAGAGGGGGATCGAGGGGACCCTTCTGACTCATCTAAGTCCGTATCAGATGTCAAAGACTCCTGTGGGGAGTCTAAGTGCCTCCTTTTGCACAGTCTCTTCCTGGGCATCTCCTCAGTGGGGGGATCTGGGGAGGTCTCAGAAGCGTAGAGGACACCCTGTGGGGTACTTGAGGCTTGGGTCTCTATGCTTAGAGGGACCGGTAGATGTAGAAGCAGACACAGTAGCTTGAGGGGAGAGGGAAGGCTGAACTGATGCTGACATTGTCTTTGGAGACAAAACTCTCCTCATAGCATCGAAGGCACCATGGCTCCGACGAGAAGGAGGGGACGGACCCGAGAGTACCGTCCAATCCTCCTGCACCGAAACCCTGGGCTCCCAGCCCGAGGTAGGAGCCAAGCTCATCTGAGCTGAAGCCCCGAGAGGAAGAGTCGGCACCGACAAATTGGTTCGACTATCCTCCCTGGACCCAACAGGAGAGCGTCGGCTCCGAGAGTCCTCGGTCGGCGCCGAGGACATCTGAGTAGATGGAGCTGATATCACCGGTGCGGTTATCGGCTCCAAGGGTTCGACAACCATCGGTTCAGTTTCCTTCAGCTCCGAGAGTCCAGTACGGCTCGGAGGAGGAGTAGACAAATCTGGTTCCATGGTCTTCGGCACCAACGAGCTGGTCGGGGCCGACAACAATTTGGCAAGTCCTGGTGCCTGTAAGAGCTTTTGCACTAGCCAATCCATATCCAAATCTGAAAGGCTGACTGAGGACTTAGCTGAATGAACCGAAGGTGCTGACAGGAGCAGAGGTGAAGAAGGAACTTCAGAGACCGGCTCCAAAACCGAGAGCTGGCTCCGACTCAAAGGTACACTCAGTTCCGAGGTCTGTGGAACCGATGACCCTCCTTCTGAAATTTTTGCTTTTTTTGTCACTTTGTCTGAAAATTTGGATTTGGAGGACGTGCTAATACCTTCATGGCTACTCAAAACCACAGAAAAAGATTGCTGTAGCAATCCCCTATCTATTAGCTTCCTCCTTCTCTCCAAGAGGACTCCTGAAGAGAAAAAATGGCAAATGCTACAAGTGTCTTGCAGGTGTTTAGCCCCCAGACAGTAGACACATTGGATGTGTCCATCAGTGACGGACATTTTCTGCCCACAATTTGGGCATTTTTTGAATCCTGATTTAGGATGGGATTTCTCCTTTTTATCTGACATAGTTAAGAACAAACAGTAAACATGCAAAGATACACAAAACTACTAAGCCCAAACAGGGCACTAACTATAACAATACAATTACAGATTACAAATATAGGGCGAAGAGGCCCACAGAGAAGAACCCTGACTATTAGAACGACTAATAAGAGTAAATAGGGTAAAGGCCCACACAAACCAAGAAGCCAACAGGACACTAACTATTTAAACTATCTAAAACTACATAAACTATAGATTATATTAATAAACAACCTGATATGAACACACAACTATTTTAGTAAGAAAAAGAAAAGTTTTTTTTTTTTTTTTTTTTTTTTTTTTTTTTTATAAACTTGCTGTTATTTTTTCCACAAATGGTCCGAGCTAGCTGGATCATCAAGATCTCTCTTGCCGTGGCAAACTAGATCTGGGGTAATTCTAGCAGTGCATTGTGGGATAAGGGGCTTGGTCTCGAGCTACTGGCAAACCTTGAGCTTTGCTATTGGCCGAGCCGGAGCCGAGGATCAGCTCCGAACCCATCAGTGAGAATAAGCGGCGAGATTTAACAACTTCACATCTCCTGTTTCTGTAACCACTACTACACCACTACAAAAAACGTGAAATTATCAAAAAAGTCCTTGCAACTAATGACAGCCAACAAATCCACACAATAGCAAGATAAATATCACTCAAAACTACACTACACAGTTAAATTATGGAAAAAAACACTAACTTTCTACTAATAAGTAATATTAAAGCTTAATAAAAGGAAAAAAAAATATTAGATTTTAAAGAACTTAGCCACGGCCAAGACAACCAAACTCATAAAGCGGCAAATGAGATCTGGGGAATTACACCACTGCATGATGGGATACCTTTCTGCCATAAGACAAGTTATGGACTTTAAGCTAGTGTATTTGGCTGAGTCTCATCCAGTAAGAATGAAGGCGAGATAGGACAACAGAACATGGCATGTTTCAGTGCTAAGCCCTTCAGAGCTTTCCTGCCAACAAGACAGGGAGCACAGCCCTGAAAGGATAATGCTAGGAAGAATAAAAAATAAATGACCACACCCTGGCATAAACAACACACCATGAAAAAAAGGGGATGGAGTGAAGCAGCAGCTACTGCAGCAGTGATCATTCAAATATTGACTGTTATGGTAAGTTTACTTACACAAATATACTAAGTTCTTCATACTGACCACTACTGTGCTAGACTAAGCTATACAGGTAGATTTCTTACCTTACAAATTTTGGGAGGTGGGAGGAGAAAAGTCCAGAAGCCCCAGGACTATCGTCCTAGCAAAGTTGAATCTAGACCTAGAGAATGAAAAAGAAGTTATGTACTTACCATAACGTTCCATGTTTGTAGTCCATCTCACCTACATTCTTGTTGGATAGGTTCGGAGCTAATTCTCGGCTCCAACTCAGCCGATACTAAAGCTCGAGAGCTTTTACTGGCTCAAGACTAACCCCTATCCCATGATGCCTCACGGCAACTCCCCAGATCTTGTTTGCAAGAAAGTAAATAGGTACATAATAGTCAGCAACTATCAATAACTATGCCCATACAAACAGATTACTCTGTATTACATCCATGCCAGGTGGATGAACAACTACAACCAGGTCAGACAGCATAACTGATAGTCCACCAGTTCCTCCAGAAAACAGGAAGGGGGAAGGAGGGTGGGATGCAAGAATGTAGGCGAGATGGACTGCAAACATGGAACATTATGGTAAGTACATAACTTCTTTCTGTGATGTAGTCATATCTCACCGTAATTCTTGCTGGATGGGACAGCATCCCTAGCACCTTTACCCCGGGTGGCTCAAGCAAAGAGACTCTTCAGCACAGTGGACCCAAAGGATGACCTGTCCCAGAAGGCCAAATCCAATTTGTAATGAGTGACAAAGGTATGAGGTCTTGCCCAAGTAGCTGCTGCACAAATGTTATCAATTGGGAGTTTAGATCTAAAGGCATAGGTTCATAGGTAGGTACTAGGCTATCGGCCCAAGGGCCTACGTAAGCCTAGCCAACAAGGTTCCCTGGCTTACGCCACTCAAGAAAGTCATTTTCCTGTGCCACTGTTGAGCAGAGACAGAGAAGTGATCCCTGGGGTGTATTTCCTATTTCCCATCCACTCATCAAGATTTTTCTTGAAGAGTGCTAATGAAGAACTTTGCTTGACATAGATGGGTAACCTGTTCCAGAGTATGAGAAGTCTCTGGGACAGGAATCTATTTCTCCAGCATGTCCTGTTTATTGTGGTGACAAGGTTTAGGTCCCTAGAGCATGTAGCTCGGAGGGATTGGGATTTCTTTAGGTGTAGCATGTCCAACAGCTCTGGGTTTGACATAGCTTTATATGTTAGGCAGAGATCACCTCAGAGTAGGTGATATGCTATGGAGTAAAGCTGGAGTTTTTTGAGGCGGTCAGTGTAGGACATTTGTTTGAGGCCAGTAATCCTCTTTGTGAGGTACTTCTGTGGCCTTTCCAGCTGCTGCAGATGTCTTGTGAGGTACATTCCCAAAGGGGCATTGTACTCTATAATGGGTCTAATGAGTGTCGAGTAGAGGGGAAGAATGACCTATTTTTTCCTGGATGAAAACCCTTTTATGACTATGTGTGCCACGTAGAAGGACTTCCTGACTACTGTGGCGATGTGACTATCAAAGGAGAGACTACTGTCCACCTGGGTCCCAAGGTCTCTTATCACACATTCAGCATTAAGTAGATTGCTGCCTATATGGTAGTTCATGGGTACAGGGTTTTTACCAAAGGGGATGACACTGCACTTTTTGGCATTGAGCTTGAGGTCATGACTCTGACACCAGGCATCTGTCTCAGCGAGGCCCTTCTGTAGGATGTCCACATCATTTGGGGACTTGACGATGGCTCTTAGTTTGCAGACATCTGCAAACTTCGTTAGCCAGAGGCCTTCTGTGTTAGTCTGTACTTCAGAGAAGTAGATACCAAACAGGAGAAGTCCCAGGATGGAACCCTGTGGTACTCCACTTGTCACTGCTTTGAGGTCAGATTTGGAGTCTGCAACTTTTACAATGTGGGTTCTGTCAGTGACCCAGTTGGTAACCCATCTTGTGACATAGAGATTTATACCTAGTTTAGTGAGTTTATCTAGAATTCCAGAATGGGGGATAGTGTTGAAAGCCTTGGCAAGGTCAAGATAGGCTGTGTGAACCACCTTACCCTCATCTCCGGCTTTGGTGACTGCCTCAAAGAAGTTGATCAGGTTCAGGAGGCATGATCTGCCTTTCACAAACCCGAACTGGATGGGATCCAAGTTTGGAGGTTACCAATGTCTTTGTTTATGAGTTCCATGATGATAAGTTCCATGGCCTTGCAGACCAGGCTCATCAGGCTAATAGGTCGATAGTTCCCGGGATCAGTGGTGGCTCCCCCTTTGTGGAGTGGGATAACTGTTGCCGTGCACTATTCAGTGGGAACAAAGCCTGATGTGAGGCTATTACTGAATATGGTGCTTAAGTGGGCAGCCAGTTCATTCTGAAGTTCGTGGAAAACGCAGCCTAGGATGTTGTCTGGTCCCATGTATGCTGTGTTTTTGGCTTTAGAGAGTGCAGCTTTTACCTGCGTAGTTGTGATTACAGGGACTCTGCATTCTTCCTGTATAGATATGGGCCCTTTAGAGGGTGAGGGGGGTGGTAAACGTAGCACTGAACCTATCTGCCAGGATGTTGGCAATATCAGTTGGTTCTGTAATTATCGTGCCTTTGTGCTGTAACTCAGAGCAGATCTGGGTGTAGCCATCGAGATTCTTGACATAGCTATAGAATGCTTTGTGGTTGTCCTTAGAATTAGTGGTGATTTTGTTTTCATAGCTAGCTTTGGAGGATCTTATAAGGGATCTCAGCTTCTTACTGAGGCTGACCAGGGAGCTCCTCCATTCATGTGATTTTACTCTCTTTTGCAACAGTTTCTTCCTTCTGTTGTACAGTTTGTTTATGGCAAGGGACCACCAGATTGGCTTCCTTTTTTTGGAGGATAGCATCTTGGTTCTGTTTGGGATAGCACAATCCATGCACTTGTGTAAGTGCTTAGAGAGTGCATTTGTGTAGGATTCAGCAGCTGTAACTGTATTGTCCATCTGGATGGGTGTCATGAAGTTCACCACTTCTGTATTAAAAAGCATGAAGTTGGCTTTGGAGAAATTATTTTACCGTGGTTTCCTTAATGGGGGGTGGGGGCGGGATGTGGATATCAAGGGTTATTAGCTTATGGTCGGATCGTACCAACAAGGAGTTGACTTCAGGTGTGGAACACCGGTCACTCATGTTGGTAATGACTAGGTCTAGGATATTGTTGCCCCTGGTGGGGGTGTGGATAAGTTGATCCAGGCAATTGGAGTTTATGAATTCCAGAAAGCGTTGAGCTAAGGAGTTGGTACATAAGTAGTTTTCCCAGTTAATGGTGGGGTAGCTGAAGTCGTCCATTATTAGGGTGTTTGGTTGAACCCTAATATTTTCCAGTACATCAAGAAAAGAGGAGTGGAAATCCTGGGGCATGGTGGGGATCTGTAGCAAGCTACAATTTGGATTGCAGTTTTGCCCAGACTTAGTTGAACTTGGATAACCTTGGATGCATTATGCTGAGCAACTAGCCTGGAGGTGTGGATATCCTTAATGAATATGGACACACCTCCGCCTTTGGTGTTTCAGTCCAGGTTACATGGCCGAAAAGTGTGGTATGAGTTATAGCCTGGTAGTGCAGGGGTGCTCTCTGGAGCCTTGAACCAGGTCTCAGTCACTGCACAGATATCGATGTTCTCCATTTTAAGGAGTGCCTCGAGTGAGTGCATTTTGAGATTTAGACTTCTAGCATTGAGTAGCATTGCCCTCAGTTTTTGCTTGCCTGTTCCTGTTACAGTTGTGAATTTGTTATTTGAACCTTGCCTAAAAAAGGCACTATAGGGGCAGCAAGAGCCTTAGACAGTATTGGGAATCCCATGGGCGACAGGTGCAGGCCATCTGTGGCAAAGCATTGTGGTCTGTCGACCATGTCATCCCAAGCAGACAGATACTGGATCCCCTTAGAATGACACCAGAAGCTTAGGCAATTGTTGAAGTCAATCATTTTGTCTTTGTACTGCGGTATCATTCGGGGCAATGGCAGAATGCTACTCAGGCTAGGGTCATACCTGCCTGGACTACAAGATCGGAGAGCTCTTCCATGCATAAGAAATAGATACTGCTCTGGTTGAATGGCCTTTTACTTTGGCTGGTAATTGTTTGCCAGCAGCTTTGTAAGCAAAGGAAATGCAGTCTGAAAGCCATTTTGACAAGGTGACCTTAGAAACAGGCAATCATTTATTGTTTATCTGAAAAGGAAACAAATAATTGGTCTGATTTTCAAAATTCTTTAGTCCTGTGCAGGTAAAAACTGAGAATTCTGTGGACATCCAATTGGTGTAGTCTGTATTCTGATTTATTAGTATGATTTGGGAAGAAAACTGCTAGTTCGATAGTTGTGTTGAGATTATGCTCTGAACATACCTTAGGAAGAAAGGAAGGTTTAGTTCTAAGTGAGGCTCTATCCTTATGGAAAACAATGTACGGAGGTCGAATGGTGAGGTCCTGCAATTCAGAAACTCTCCTAGCAGACATTATAGCCACTAAGAATAATGTCTTCCAAGACAAGACTTTCAGATCCGATGAAGAAGAGGGTTCAAAGGGTGGAGAAATTAAATATGTAAGAACTGGATTTAGGTCCCAGGGCTCCGATGGTTGCCTGATTGGAGGTCTGAGAAGGAGGACTCCTTTCAAAAAGGTTTTGCATAAAGAGTGGGACATGACTAGATTTCCCATGTAGCCAAAATGATAATTAAAGATGGCAACTAACTGAACTCTGATAGTAGCAGCTGCAGCTCCTTCATGAAAAATAGATGCCAGGAAGGACAGGATAGACTATATAGGAGCTGAGTAGGGATCTATGCCTTGGTTTGCTGCCCAAATGGAGAACCTTTTCCATTTACTGGAATATCATTTCCAGGTGGAAGGTTTGTGTGAAGAAATCAGAATGTGTTTGACTGTAGGGGGAAAGGAAACACACCTGGCTATTCGTGGAACTGGAGCAGCCATGCTGTCAATTTTAGGGTAGGATGGAACTGTCCTGACTGATGAATCAGGAGGTCTGGAGATGGTTCCAGAATCCGTGATTCCTCCAAGAGATAGAGCCACAGGAAGGGGAACCAGATTTGGTGAGGCCAGTAAGGAGCAATGAGGATCAGGGTACTCTTCAACAGTTTTGCTTTCTGAATTACTTCTGGAATGAGAGAAAAGGGTAGACCACAGCATCCCTGGGTGACATCCCAGATGGGGAATTATGGCAAAGTAGCTGCTGCATTTGGTGTTCATGTACGTGGTGAATAGGTCACAGCAAGGCTGGCCCCATTTGCGAAAAATCTCTTCCGCAACTTCGGAATTCAGAGACCACTCGTGAGGCATTAGAATTGCTCAACTGAGTTTGTCTGCTATCACATTGGACTTCCCCGGGATGTGCGTTGCTATCAGAAAGCATTGAGTGTCCATCGCCCATTTCCATAGTGCCCTCAACAAAGTGGTTAGGATTTGGTTCCCCCTTGCTTGTTTATGTACCACACTACAAACATGTCTGACTGAATCGCAATTGTCCCAGTGGGAAGAGAGGTGTGAAGTGCTTGCAACGCATATAGCACTGCTCTCCTCTCCAGAACATTTATGTGCAAGTGGTTCTTGTGATCCTGCCAAGTACCTTGGACCGTCATTCCCAGATAATGTCCTCCCACCCTATCTGGGAGGCATCCATGGTCAAGACTGCATTTTCTTGAGGGGAAGCAAGTGGGTGACCTAGATGAAGTCGATCCGTATGGAACCACCATGTTAGATCCTTCTTGCAGGAGTTTGTGATGAGTATTTGGTGAGACAGGGGGAGATCCTGCATTGACCACTGGGCAAATAGTAGCCACTGAAGTATTCTCATATGCAGACAGGGTAGGGGATCTAAGAGAATGGTGGAAGCCATAGTCCCTAGGACCTGAAGGACTATCCTGGCCTGTACTTTGTCTCTCTTCAGCAAGAATCTGACTTGGTCTTGTAATGATTCTGTCCTTTCTGGTGTCAGCTTTGCTATCATGGTGGTTGAGTCTTTTTCTGAGCCTAAGAATATAATGCGCTGCAATGCAGATACGGCTGATTTTTTTTTGGTTTATTGTAATGCCTAATCTGGCACACAAGGATAGAGTCTCATTCCTGGTTCTGATTAGTTGGTGCTTAGTGGTAGCAGTGAGGAGCCAGTCATCTAGGTACAGAAACACCTGGAATCCTTGATGCCTCAGGTTAGACGTTACCACTGCCATGCATTTGGTGTAGGCTGTAGTGAGGCCAAAGGGCAATGTTCGAAATTGAAAATGACTGGCTCCCAGCCAAAAGCGTAGGTGTCTTCTGGAGCTTCTGTCCATTTTGATGTGGTAGTACGGGTCCTGAAGATCTATTGAACACATCCAGTTGTCTTTCCCAATAAAGGGAAATATCGACTGCAGAGTGATCATTCGGAACTTCGATTTCTTTACAGACTTGTTGAGTTTGCTGAAATCTAGAATTGATCTCCAGTCCCCTGTCTTTTTTGGAACTAAAAAGAATCGTGAGTAAGTTCTGGATCCTATTTGCTCTGTGGGGACTTCTTGGATGACTCCTTTTTACAGCAACGAGATGACCTCTGATGTTGCATGGTCTAATTGAATGGGTGGCATGTCTGGTAGAGACCGGTTTACCAGGGGATCGGAAACAAAGAGAATAAGGTAACCTCTGGATATTATGGTTTGTACCCAATGATCTTGGGAAATTTGTAGCCAGGCGTTTGGGTACAGTGAAAGACGACCCCCAGCTGCCTCCAGAGACTGACAGTTGGGCAACCCCTCAGGGGAGATGGAAGGGATGATCAGAGAAAGCATCTCTATCTCCCTGATGTTGCAGTACTCCTCTGCCGCGAGGGTGGTGTCTTCCATTATATCCTCTTTCTCTACCTCTAGGGGAGGGTTGACCTTGTGCCTGGGGGAAACCTTTTGGGGATTTACGGAACCACATTTTCCCTCCTGTTTGACCCTTGGGATAGGGTCTAGAAGGAAGGGAGAAATGGACTCCGACAGCAGATAAGGTTTTCCCCTTCCTGCTCACACCTGGTCAAAGTCTCTTTTACCTGTGGTCCAAAAAGAGTTGAACCATCAAAGGGGATGTTGGTACAGGAAGACTTAAAGGATTCTGTGAAGTTACATAGACGCATCCAGGAATGTCTCCTAAGAGAAATTCCTGCTGTGGCTGCCCTGCTCACTCCATCCACTGCATAGGAAATCAGCCTCATGGAGGAGTTCGCTATAGATGTAAGGGTGGAGAGCTGCGCAGATACCTTGTCCATGGATCCTGAAGTTACTGAACCTTGATGGGTGTCTTCCAACTCCTTCAGGAGATCCCTTTGAAGTCTAGTAAAATGGGACATGTAATTCAGTGATCTTAAGGTAAATGCCGCTGAAGAGAAGGTACACTTTCCATACCTATCCATTATCCTGGACTCCTTATTAGGAGGATGGATATTAGAGAAGATGTCTCAGACAACTCCTTTTTCGTGGCCACTGCTACCACCATAGCATCAACAGGAACTCCCTTAGAAAGAAAGGACTTATCTTCAGGAGCAGTCATAAATTTGTTTGGCCTCCTCGTGACAGGCTCCACTGTGTCCAGGGAGGTCCAGGCTTTCCGGGATATGACCCCCAAGAGCTGGTCATAAGGTGGTGTCACCCAGGAGGTGGAAGGTCGGAAACCAACGGCCTCAAGGTACACTGATTCATCCTCAGTAGGGTTAAAGGTCTTCCAATCACCCCTCTGTCTAAGGTTTTCAAGGATGTCAGAAACGGAGACATCCTCAGAGGGGGGGGCCTAGGGGGACCCTTCTGACTCATCCAAATCAGTGTCTGACGTTGCAGACTCAGGTGATTCAATGCGCTTCCTCTTACAAAGTCTCTTCCAAGGAAGCTCTCCAGTGGGATAATCTGGGGAGGTTTCAGAAGAGGGGACACTTCCAATGGGGGCGCTGAGGGGGTGGTGGGGGTGAAGAGGTTGCTGCCGGCTGCTGGTGGGACATCAGGTCCAAAGGCAGGGCTTTGGCACTGGACAAAGCTTTCTTTATTGATTTGAAGGCCCTTCCACCCCGCTCGGAAGATGACTACCGTTCCAAGGAGATGGAAGGTCAGCTCAGAGCAGGAGGGATCAGTTCTGAAGCAGACGTGGGAACCGAGCTCAGTCAAGCCGAAGCACCAAGAGGGAGGGTCAGTTCCAAAGAAAAGCCGGGGTGACTATCCCTCTCGGAGTTGACTCAAGAGCATCGGCTCCCAGATCCCTCGACTCCAGACTGAGCCACTGAGGATAGAGTTATCAGTTCTGAGAAAGCAGGAAGAATTCTCAGAACTGAAGGATCCAACAGAGAAGAGCCCAAAGTGTTTGGCTCCGAGAGTGAAGCAGTTGGAGGAGGAGCAGTAGTCTGTAAATGGGATGGCTCCAAAGCCTTTTGGACTGGAAGAGCTAATTTTTTTTGCCAGAGCTGGGTCACAGAGCAGCCTCTTCACCACCCGCTCGATGTCCTCATCTGAAAGTGTCCTGGAGGAATGGGTGGAGACAGAAGGAGATCTCCTCCTCTCTAAAATAGGAGACCTCAATGTTGGTGAAACAGGGTCGATAGCTGGTGAGTGTCTTGATACCAAAGGTTGCCTCAGCACCGAAGAAACTGATGGCACCGAGACAGAAGAAGTGGAATCGGAGCCAGAACTCCTTGGCTCCATCACTTTAGACTTTTTAGATGGCTCCAACGCTGGAACTGAAGATTTTCTCTTCACGGTTTTGGGAGCTGTCTGACCAAGTTCCAGCTGTTCCTAGAAGGAACTAGTCATAAGACCCCTGTCTATTAATTTACGTTTCCTCTCATTAAGAACCCTAGTACTGAAGGCATGTCAAAAGGTACAGGGTTCTTATAAGTGAGCCTCTCCCAGACAGTACACACAGCTAGTGTGACTATCAGTCAATGACAATTTTTGTGAACACTTGTCACATTTCTTGATCCCCGAAGGGCAGTGTTCCTTATGTTCTCTGTCTTTTTCTTTGGACATGCTGACAAGAAAACAAGGCTAACAACAAAATTCAATAACAACAACACTAACTATAACTAACAGCAAAGTTATGAAGAGAAGAAAAAGTGTTTTTTTTTTTTTAAAGGAAGAAGGACTAGCACTGAGGGAGGAAAGGCCCTCTAATTTAAACAGGCAACTACAGCCCTCTAACTAAAATTGGCCGTACAGTCCTAAAAAAGTGGAATAGGGGATCAAGCACTCAACAACAATCACACAGGTAATAACTAACAACTATTAAAGGTAGAAAGTGAAGAAAAAGGACGAGAAATAATAAGATTTATCAAAAAATCTTCTACTTAGCCAACGAGCCAGTAAGGAGACAACCTCGAAGCTTTTGCGGCAAATTAGATTTGGGGAATTGTCATAAGGCACCATGGGATAGGGGTTAGCCTCTAGCCAGTAAAAGCTCTTGAGCTTTAGTATCAGCCGAGTTGGAGCCGAGAATCGGCTCCGAACCCATCCAGCAAGAATTACGGTGAGATAGGACTACATAACATTTAAGCTTTCTGAAAGTATATACAGAGGACCAAGTTGCTAAAACCCAACCTTTTCAAAAAAGGCGCAGATGAAGCCAAGGCCTTGCTAGAATGGGCCTTGACCTTGCCTGGAATATTTTTGTTGTGGTCAGTATACAAAAAGTAATAGCCTCAGACAATCATTTGGAAATAGTCTGTTTTAACACAGGTTGTCCCTTCTTCTCTTCACAAAACATGAACAACTGATCCAGAGATCTGAAAGTTTTAGTCCTGTCAAGACAGCACTGAGTAGTGTGCGATAATCCAAGGTATGGAGTATACTTTTCCCTCATTTTTAGGTTCAGAAAAAAAATAGGAGATGGATAGTTTGGCTTAAAGTAAAACTGGATACCAATTTAGGCATAAAAGAAGGATTAGTATTCAAAGACACCTTGTCTCTGTGGAAAATGAGGTAGGACTGACTCACCATAAGAGCTTGCAAATCAGATATCCTTCTTGCAGAGGTCAGGGCAATCAGTAAAACTGTTTTTCATATTAAGAACCTCAAGTTAGCCAGGTTAGCTGGTTCAAACAGAGCAAGTGTTAACTTCTCAAATGCAAAATATATTTATTATTTGTTTTTGTTGACTAGGAAAGTCCAACTCGGTAGAGCCCATTTTCAGCAAAGAACAGGGGAGAAAAGTTCCATCACAGTACATTTAGATTAACAAGTGAATTTTGGACAGTTCTCTGAAAAACAATAGTTACATTACCTCATAAAAAAACAAACATCATTATAAGACAGGTATATACAGTAAAGTATTTATATCGACAGATAAGTCTATACATTTCTTGTTGCTATAAAATCTTGCATGAAATAAATGGATTAATACTGTAGAAGGGAAAACATTGTAAAGAAATTTAGCGTTCTTACATTTCAGTAAAGAAAGGTTTGCAAGGAGTTCAAGATCCATGCTGAAGTAAGTTATTAACTTATGTAGAAAGGGAGACTTTAGTGTTTTATAGGTTTGTAAAGAGTTCAAGAGATATAATGAAGATAGTTATAAAATTTTGTAGGATGAGAGGTGAGATAGTAGTAGTATATAGGGGAATAGTGGTAACAGCATATGACAGAGAAAGCATGGTATAGGTTTAGTTCTATTTATGCTGCCTGTGCCAAATGGATGTAGCTAGAAGGTTTATAATACAGGGGATGCATGACAGGGGTAGAGTGGTAGATGGGAATAGTTTGAAAAAGAGAAGGATGAGAAATGTTGTTTAAGAGGGGTGAAAAGAGGGGTATTCAAGTGCAGGAGGGAAAGTTGTTAGGGTTGTAATGATTCAAGTAGAAGGCAAAAAATTAGTGCTAAGGAATAAGAAGTGTGTGCTTTCACTAGAAATCTCATCCTGGTGATGAAGATAACCATGACACATTTAGCTGTTTTAAGGCTTGTCAGTGACAAATTCAGTATGCAGTGTTGGTAGCAAATTTAGCTACTTTATTGTAACAGGAGTAGGAGGCTATCCTGCATTTTAGTGTAGAGCCTGGATTTGTAAGGATAGGCGAGACATATAAGAGTGTCTGAAGCAAATAAGATGAGGCTAGAGTTTGTCTTGTTGGATCTGTAAGGTACTGTTTTAACTGTAAAGGATGCTAAGTTTTGGATGGGTCTTTTCAATTGTTTGAGGAGTATGTTGATCAATTTTAAGATTGTCATCTACCACAACACCAAGTAATTTAGTTTGTGGTACTACCTCAATTTTAGTAATATTTGCAGATGTAACCAAGAAAGACTGTTTTTGATTGAGATACTGTTTTAAAGTGAAAAGCATCAGTTTTATTTTATTGGTATTAAGAAGTAGGTTTTAATTTTTCAGCCAGGTTTCGAATGAAGAGAAAGAAATTTGAGTGATTTCTTGAAGTCTGGATATTGTGGGGACTGTAAATATTAAAACTGAATCATCTATGTATTGTAATATATGTGCTTGGTCTATGGCAGTGTGAAGCTTGTTTATAAACATATTAAACAGAAGAGATTCTAGTACAGAACCCCAAGGGATACTTATGGTAACTGAAAGAGAAATCCTGTTGTCATTTGACTGCTTGTTGCCTTCCAAACAGATAACTAAGGAGCCATTTAAGGGAGGACTGAGAGAGACCTATAGAAGAGAGTTCAATGAGTAAATGCTGGTGTAATGCAGTGTTAAAAGCTTTGGAAAAGTCTAGGAACACAGATGACACTAGATTAGCATAGTTCCTATGCTGGTTTATAGTTTTGATGAAGTGAAGGAGGGTGGTGGTTGCGCTGTGGTGGATCTGAAACCATGCTGTGTTTCCAGATTATTTGGATTTAGGTGTTGCAGAAGCTGAGCATCAATGCATTTTCAAGTATTTTGAATGGGGGGAGTGGATTGCAATTACCTTTATATAAAATTGGAATTACCTTTATATAAAGGTATATTAAAGGATTTTCCAGATGGAAGGAATGTATTTTTTGGATATAGATCTATTTATCAGTATAAAAACTGGAAAAGCAATTGTATCTCTAGCCATTTTAAATAGTCTGAGGGGAGATGGTTGGCAGCTAGGGTGGCTGGTTTTTAGCTTATGTAGGATTGTTTTAGTAGTGGAGGTAAGTACTGGGCTGAAATCAAATATCTGAGAATATTTAGCAGAGACTGCAGTGTAGTGGAAGCATTAATGTTTGTGAGGGACAATACAGTCTGTATAAAACAGTTGTTAAACTGTATGGGAATTGAATCAGTAGTATTGTTGGATGTAGGGGCGGGGGTGTTGTTTGGTCTGGATGTAAAATTTGTTTATGGATGTCCAGAAGAGTTATGGGGTGTCATGATGTTTGTTTTGTAAGATGTTATAATAGGTTTATATAACTTGTTTTATTTGGTATTTTGTCCTATTCCTTAGTTGCCTGAAATGTTAAAATGCATTTTGTGTTCTATTTTTAAGTCACTATTTCCATGCTTTGCCACACTGTAGCATTAATTTCTTAGTTTCCTTTGTTAACCATGGTGCAGGATAGGATTTGACCCTTTTGGTACATATTAGGGCAAGGCTACTGAGAATTTTTAGGACTATCTCATTGACGTATGTGATAGCAAAGTCTAAGGGCATAGATTTTAGTATGTTCCAATTAAATTATGTTAACAATTAAAATGTTTTGAGTTATGAACTTGGTTGCAAATTACATGTTTATGTTGGATATTATAATTTCTGAGAGCTTAAGTAGGTTGATGGTTACTTAGGCTGTCTGAAAGGCTACCGGCTGCCCTAATTTTGTTGGGTCTGTTAGTAAGAATCCAATCTAAGGTTGATTGCCTACCAGCATTTTTATTAACTCTGTAAAGCTGTATAGGTGTACGGAATCAGATGGGGTGTTGCCATTGATAAGCTGTCAGTCTGTATTTAGGTCTCCTAGTATTATTGTTTTATGTTGTATATAGTGTGATAGCCAATACAGGGTATTTTCCACAGTGGTAATGTTTTTACTTGGGATATATTTGGCTGCTAAACAAAGTGTTTTCCTATTATTGATTCTGACATGTGATATAAGTAGTTCTGCATTATTAAAATGTGCTATCTCCTGTGATTATGTGGTTATGTTTAGGGAATTCTTGTAGATGATGGCATTTCTGCCTGCCCATTTATTTGTCCTGCCAAGCTTAATTATACTGACACCAGGAGGGGTAATTTCATTGTCATTTATGTCTTTTTTTCAGCCAGGTTTCTGTAGTTAGGTTACAGCTAGGGAATATGTGTCAATACAAGCATGTGTGTCCCAAATTGTATTGCATATGATTATAAGATTGATATTTAAGAGGAGGAGAAGGCTGGAATTCAAGGATGGGAGAGGAAAAGAAAATTGTACATTTAATACTGTGCTGTTAGTGTGTTTCATATATTTATTTATCTGCAGTTCTGTGGTACCAGGGTTTGGCTGAATGTCTCCATTGATTTTTGGGTGAAAATTTTATGAAGGAAAGTATGTAACCAAATGCATTTGTGTTTTACTTTTATTTGAGTTAATAGGCTAACGTACTCACATTTAAGATACCTGTAATTGAAAAAGTCTAAGAAGGTTTGCTGGTACAGTGTGGGTGCTGTGTTGATTTACAGGCTTGGTGACTGTTGGTGTAGTGAGTGTGGGTTTGCAGGGATATTAATTATATTTATTAGGGCAATACAATAGTTAGTAAGGAGTCCTAACATGCTGAAGAGGTAAACTAATGGAACCCGGACACTTGAGCGAATTTAACTTTCACCGAAAGTCAAATTCGTGCTCACACATACCCAAAATTGCTGTTCATCGAAGCAGCAATTTGGAGTATGTGTGAGTGGTGTGCCGGTCACACTGCGGTGCGTGTAAGGGAATATTCCTTTACTCTACTGTAGTGCGACCTTGGAGTGAGAATATTTAAGTAGGGGGGTGTGCGGGGTGCAGGGGGTATACCCTCAAAGTGAATGAAGCTTGAGTGTAAAACTCTGGAAATAGATCTCGATAGAGATCAATTTTTTTCATGTGGAAGAAAAGCTCTTTGAACTGCAGTGTCTAGTTGACATCCCAAAAACACAATCCTGTGAGGAGGCAAGAAAGACATTTGAATGTTCTCTTGGAATCTCAGCTCATATAGGAGCTCTCTCACCCAAGAGAGAGGAAAATTCCAGACACTTTGAAAAAGACTCTGCAAAGATAAACAAGCCATCTAAATATGCAAAAATGTGGATACCCTGTAGCCTGCAATGGGCTATAACTGGAGCTACATACTTTGTGAATGCTCTCAGTGTAGTGGATTGTCCAAAGGGTAAGTCAGAGAACTGATAATGTATTCCAAACACACATAACCTTAAGAAATCCCCGAAGTCTGACTGAATAGGAAAGCAATGATAAGCATCTTCCAAATCTAATGATACAAGGAAACTTGAATAAGGAAAAAGAGGTAACAGGTTATGAAGTGACATCATTCTGAATTTGGCCACTATAGCAAACAGGTTGGATACGAGCATCGGATCCAAGACCCACAGGTTGAGGAAGAATGAAAATGACAACATCAGATCAAGCAATTCATGTTTACAGTTAATATGCAAAAGTTCAAAGTTCACATAAAAGAGTTCAGTACATATATACAGATAATATTATAAGTAGCACAGGTAGATGAAAGGTTATGATAAATGGGCAATTTATACAAGGCTAATACAAACATTACACTATATACATTATATAATTTTTACTATGTGTTGTGTAAAAACATTCCAAGCTATACAATATATACATTTCTGTGTGTGTGTGTGTGTGTGTGTGTGTGTGTGTGTGTGTGTGTGTGTGTGTGTGTGTGTGTGTGCATATGCGTGTGTAAACCATTACGTGCTATATAATGCCTTATATATCAAAAATAATTAATTTAGTTAGACTGTATGAAGGAAGCAAGAGCATATGGATTCCTTATAATGGAGTTCTTTCAAAGATTTCTTAAATGTGTTAAGGGTGTTATTAACTTTTATTTCATTCAGTAAGTAGTTCCAAATGGCAGGGCCTATTCTTGAAAAGTTTTTTTCCTCAATTGCTTGCTTAAATCATGGTCTAGTGAGCATGAAGATATCATCTTGGCTACTTCTAAGTGAGTAGTTTTGATCTCTTAGAGGGAAGTTTTCTTTTCAGTTGTTGGCAGTAATCTATTTGTAGAATTTTAAATATTAGCATAGTTATTAGAAGTGTAGCTCTATTGGGAATAGAGAACCAATGGAACATGTTCAGCAAGTCACAATGGTGTGTTTTATGGCTGGTGAGGAGGGTAAATGTATATATTTTTATTTCAGTTGCTTGCAGCTTCGGACAATTGTATGCCGAATACATATTTAGAAGAGGG
This sequence comes from Protopterus annectens, assembly GCF_019279795.1. NCBI lineage: Eukaryota > Metazoa > Chordata > Ceratodontiformes > Protopteridae > Protopterus > Protopterus annectens. The sequence goes on along the minus strand of NC_056735.1, from coordinate 1,379,994,254 downwards.
TACTGCATATTCAACTTTTAGAATTAGAAAGTTTTTGGCTATGGATTTGCAAGAGTCTGAAGAGTGGAGGTTTGGAGATACACTAACACAATTTAGGTTGATATAGAACTTTGGAGGTTATGTTGTTAATGTAGGTAGAGAAGTTAAAGGGCGGATTTAAGGTGAGTCCCGCGTAGTTTTGCTTCTTTATTTTTATTTATTTATTACTTATTTGACATTAGTTGACCAGGTTAATCTGAATGAGCTGTTGCCCTTTTTCAGCAGAGGCCCTGGGAGAAAAGCACCACAATTAACACATATGAAAAGTACAGTACAGTATTAAAAAGCTAGTACACAGTTTGCAATTTACAACTAATAATGAAAAAGCACCAAGGTTATGCACAAATTTACACAGTCTACTCAAGAATACCAATACTAACGATGGAGCTACATAGGATCATAGAATAAACATATAAAGGTAGACAGCACAGGTAGTCAAAGCTAGATATAAGTAGGGTTCACAGTTAAAGTTGTAGAGTAAGGATGAAGGAGAGCTAGGTTAGAGACAGCTGAAGAAGTGAGGTACACAGTTACGGAGGGTGTGTGCAGTGGCAGGTCCAGGTGCTTTTTAGAAAGTTTTTGGTAGCAGTTTTGAATTGTTTTGGTTGCTTAATGCTTCTAATTGTTCATGTTGATGTGAATGACCTGAGACGTACCTCCCTGGACTACATGAAAAGAAACATGGAAGAGCTCTCTGATCATGTAGCCCAGGCTGGTATGACTCTGACCCTGAGTAACATACTGCCCTCACCAAGAATGATACCTCAGTATAAATAAAAAATTATCAATTTCAACAATTGGCTAAGCTTCTGGTGTCATTCAAATGGGATCCAGTGTCTGTCAGCCTGGGACGACATGCTCGACAAGCCACGTTGCTTCACAAGAGACAGCTTGCACTTGTCACCCCTAGGCTTTCAAATACTGGCTAAGGTTCTTGCTGCCCCCATAGTGCCTTTTTTAGGCAACGTTCAAAAATCAAACCCACCTCCGTAAATAAGAAGTTATGTACCTACCATAACGTTCCATGTTAGTTGTCTTCTCTCGCCTTCTTTCTTGCTTGATGGGTTCGGAGCCGATCCCTCGGCTCCGACTCGGCACTTGCTAAGCTCGAGAGTCACTTTTACCAGCTCGAGGCAGCCCCATATCCCATGATGCAAGACGGTAAGTACCCAGATCTCGTTTGATGACAAAGGGCAATAGCACCAAGCATAAAATACTTCCCAAAGGAAGAAAGAAAACTTACAGGATGGAAGAAGGACCAGGTCTGAATGGTCTTCAGCATAATAATTTCTTATAACAAGGTCTGTCCAGGCCTGGGGAAGGAGGGAGGGTCGCAAGAAAGAAGGCGAGAGAAGACAACTAACATGGAACGTTATGGTAGGTACATAACTTCTTAATGTTAAGTTGTCAATCTCGCCTTCATTCTTGCTTGATGGGACCGCATCCCTAGCACCTCTATCCTGGGTGGCTCAATGGAACAGACTCTTGAGGACTGTAGAGCCAAAACTGGCTCTGTCCCTGGAGGCCAAGTCCAATTTGTAATGGGAAACAAAAGTGTGAGGAGTGGCCCAAGTGGCCGCTGCACAAATAGTGTCTAAAGGAAGTCTAGCTTGAAAAGCTGTAGAAGTAGCTAAGCTCCTAGTTGAATGTGCTTTAGGTTTTGAGCACAGCTGTTTTCCCCTGAGCAGATAAATTTCAGAGATGACCGAAGAAAGCCATCTGGACAAGGTCACTTTAGAAACAGGAAGGCCTTTTTTATTATCCGCATAGGAAACAAAAAGTTGATCAGATTTTCTAAATTTTTGTTCTGTCCAAATAATATCTAAGTTGACGGTGGACATCAAGATAATGTAGTTTTTGTTCAGCTCTGTCTGAATAGTTTGGGAAAAATACAGGGAGATCAATGGATTGATTCAAATTGGTCTTTGAAGCGACCTTAGGCAAAAAGGTCGGATTAGTTCTCAAAGATACTCTGTCTTTGTGAAAAACCAAATAGGGGGGTAGAACCAATAGAGCATGAAGTTCAGACACCCTCCTGGCCGATGTAATAGCCACTAGGAATAAAGTTTTCCAAGAAAGAAATTTCAGGGAACAAGAAACAGCTGGCTCGAAGGGGGGAAGAATCAAGGATGTCAGCACTAAATTTAGATCCCACTGAGGAGGAGGATTCCTGATTGGAGGCTTTAGTAGGAAAATTCCTTTCAAGAAGGCCCTGCAGAGCCTATGGGACATAATATTATGATCTGCTACCCCGACATGAAAGTTGGAGATAGCAGCCAATTGAACTCTGACTGTGGAAGAAGAGGAGCCTGCATGAAAAATCTCTGCTAAGAAGTCCAGGACTGCCTGAACAGGGCAGTGAAAGGATCAATATTCTTGGCCTTAGCCCAATAAGAGAAACGTTTCCATTTGCTTGTATAAATCCTCCTGGTAGAGGATTTTAACGGTTACTATAATGTCTCTAACTGGGTTAGAGATCAAAGGAAGCCTGGCTAAGGAAGGAAGTGGAGCAACCATGCTGTGAGGTTGAGAGAAGGGATAGACCGGTGCAGCTGACCCGATTGGTGAATCAGAAGATCTGGCACTGGGTCCAGATGCCACGGCTGCAGCAAAAGGTGATGATGGAGGAACGGAACCAAACTTGTCGAGGCCAGTAAGGGGCAATGAGAATCAATTTGGCTCTCAAAGCGGTAGCTTTCTGGATAACTTGAGGGATCAGAGGAAATGGAGCGAAGGCATAAAGAAGTCCCTGGGGCCAATCCTGGGTCAGAGCGTCTCTGGGGGGATGGCCTGGTAGAGGGAAGAGACAGAAGAAGTCTGGGCATTTGCTGTTTTGGGGAGTAGCAAAAAGGTCGCAAGATGGAGACGCATTCCAGAAATATCTCTTCCGCTATAGATTGCTTGAGAGACCACTCGTGAGGCATGAGAATAGCTCTGCTCAATCTGTCCGCTACAATGTTGGTTTTCCCAGGGATATGCGTTGCTACCAGAAACCGATGAGAGGAGATCGCCCATTGCCATAGTCTGAGCGCTTCTCGACACAAGGGGTAGGACTTGGTTCCGCCCTGTTTGTTGATATACCAAACTACAGACATGTTGTCTGTGTGGACTGCAATTGTCCCTACGGGAAGAAAGTCGTTGAGGGCTTGCAACGTTAAAAGCACTGCTCTCATCTCCAGGACATTTATGTGCAGATGGTACTCGAACGGCTGCCACGTCCCATGAACCATCCTGCCCTGATAATGACCCCCACCCGATCAGGGAGGCATCCGTGGTGACAGTGGCTATCGGGATGGGGTACAAAGTACTTGCCTTGGTGAACCTGAGGAGATGTGATCCACCAAGCAAGATGATCTTTCGATGTCTGTGTCACCAGAATCTGGTGACGCATAGGAAGTTGTTGGTACGACCACTGTGTGAACAGCATCCACTGAAGAAGGCGCATGTAGAATCGAGCCAGGGGAAGAAGAGTAATGGCCGCAGCCATGAGGCCTAATACCTTTAGAACCATTCTGGCCTGTACTTTCTTGTTGGCCAGAATGATCCTGACATGACTCTGAATGTCTGAAACTCTTTGATCTGTAAGGGTAGCTGACATCCGAACAGTGTTTAAGTTTGCGCCTATGAAAGTAATAGACTGGCAGGGCGATAAGGATGACTTTTCGAAGTTGATCGAGATGCCCAAATGAGAACAAAGACTTATTGTGTAATCCCTGGCTTGTATGAGCTGATGCCTGGTGGTGGCTGACAGGAGCCAGTCGTCGAGATACGGAAACACCTAGAATCCTTGACATCTCAGGTGAGCCGTGACCACTGCCATGCATTTGGTGAACACTCTGAGGGCTGTAGTGAGACCAAAGGGCAGGGCTCTGAACTGGAAATGACTGGACCCCAGCCGAAAGCGGAGAAATCTCCTGGAGCGTCTGTGAATTTTGATGTGATAGTACGCATCCTGAAGATCTATTGAGCACATCCAGTTGTCCTTCTGTAAGAAGGGCAGAATTGACTGAAGAGTGACCATTCGGAATCTTGTCTTCCTCACAGACTTGTTGAGTCTGCTGAGATCCAATATTGGTCTCCAGTCTCCCGTCTTTTTGGGGACCAAAAAGAACCTTGAGTAGATTCCGGGCTCTGAATGGTCTGTTGTAACTGTCTGAATGGCTCTTTTTTGCAGTAGTTTTGAGACTTCTAACTCTGCAATTTCCCTTAGTCCGGGTGGTACATCTGGAAGGGAATTTGAGGGGAAGGGACTTTCCTCGAAAGGAATTATGTAACCCTTGGATATGATCGACTGTACCCATCTGTCTTGAGTGAAGGAATGCCAGGCTTCTGGGTACAGTGATAATCTTCCCCCGACTGCCTCCAAGGAGGGACAGCCGGGCAACATCTCAGGGATGCTGAAAGGGCTCATCAGAGAGAGGCTCGCTGTTTCCTGGTTTTTGGACCCCTCTGCCTCTAGAGCGTCCTGTTGTTGTTACCCCTCTGCCTCTAGGGGTAAACTGACCACGTGAATCCGGCGTGACTCCTTGGGATTTATGGAACCACATTTTGCCACCTTTCTGTCCTTTGGGGTAAGGTCTAGAAGGGGTGGAAAACGGACTCCTACAGCAGAAAGAGTCTTGCCATCCTGCTCGCACCTGGTCAAAGTTTCCTTCACCTGAGGGCCAAACAAAGCTGACCCATCAAAGGGAGAATTTGTGAAGGACGCCTTAAAGGGATCTGCAAAGTCACATAGCCGCATCCAGGCTTGGCGTCTAAGAGCCACACCTGTACCTGCGGCTCTACTCGCTCCATCAGCAGCATATGATATTAGCCGCATGGAGGAGTTTGCAATGGAATTAAGGGTTCCTAGCTGCGAAGCAATTTTTCTTGAGCCCCTGCAGCTGTAGGATCCTGTACTACTTCACCTAGCTCCTTAAGGATATCCCTCTGGAGTCTGGTGAAGTGACAAAGGTAATTCAGCGAACGCATAGCAAAGGTCGCTGAGGAAAACATCCGCCACCATACCTATCCATGGTCCTAGAGTCCTTATTAGGAGGATGGACGGGTACGGAAGGATCTGCAAGTTCCTTCTTGGTGGCAGCAGCCACCACCATGGCATCAGCGGGGACACCCTTAGTGAGGAATTGCTTGTCACACGGGCAGTGATAAATTTTGAAGGCCTCCTAGGGACTGGCTCTACAGAGTCAGGAGCTGCCCACGCCTTCGGCAATAACCTGCATAAGGGGTCGAAGGCGGAGACACCCAGGAGGTGGAGGGCCGAGATCCAAACGCCTCTAGGTATACTGACTCATCCTCAGAGGGATTGTTGGTGGGCCAGTTTCCCTCTGTTTAAGGAGTTCTAGGATGTCTGAGAAGGAGACATCCTCAGAGGGGATCTAGGGGATCCCTCTGACTCATCAAAGTCAGTATCTGAAGTGATAGACTCGGGAGTCTACATGTTTCCTCTTACAAGTCCTCTTCCTAGGAGGATCTCCCGAAACATCAGGAAAATCCTCGGAAGAGGGGAAATTCCCAATGGGGAAACCTGAGGCGGAGGATCTCTGGGTCCTGTAGCAAGAGAAGTGGCAGAGATGTCAACAGGCACTATAGAGGGAGGAGCTAAGGGAACAGACTGCTGACTGATACCAGTGGCCAGCACACTCTTCATCACCTCGAATGCTCCCCTCCCAGGCAGGTCCGAGAGAACCCGCTCCAAGAACTAGGAACTCCAGGGACCACCGAAGGGAAGTCTCCGAGGCAGATGTCGGAGCCGAGCTCACCAAGGCCGAGGCTCCAAGGGGAAGAGCGGGTTCGGACAAGGGTCCGATGCCACTCACCCCCTCGGAGGAGACCATGGAAGCCCGGCCACCGAATCCCTCTAAGGAAGGTCTCGAAGAGGAGATTAGAGTAGAGGCTGAAGTGGGGGTATCTGTCCTCCAGCCGTAGCAGTAACCATTCCCGAAGGCTCCAACTCCAAGCTCTGGGGTAGAGTTGAAGGAGGAACTGTAACGGGGTGTGGACCAATAGTCGTCTGTTGAGACAGACTATGTAACATTAGGGCCAGTGCCTGTGACTTAAGTAATCTACTGACCACTCTCTCTAAGTCATGGTCAGAAAGCCTGGATGACCTTGAAGATCGGCTCCGATGGCTCCGTTCCGAAAGGAGAGGTGAAGCCAGAGCCGAAAGTATCGGCTCCAAGGAAGGAGACCTCGACCTCTTCCTGGAAGGAGCCATCGATGAAACTATAGAACCTGTCGGAGCCGACAACTTATCGGAGCCGACAGGTAGCCTCGATGCATCGGCTCCAGCCGGAGCCGATACAGCCACAAAGTAACGGTGTCGGAGCCGATCGGAGCCGACACCGATGCCTGTGCCACATGGTGGTCGGAACTGATCGAGCCGACACGAAGTGGTCGATGCAGAATCGGCACCGATAGCCATCGGTGCCAAGGCTTAGTTAAGCCAGAATCGGCTCCAGCCGAGCGATCTCGACTCAGAACGAGTCGGAGCCGAGGCCGCAGGCTTTGACACAGAAGCCTGGGCCTTGGAAGATTTGGCAGTTTTGGATGGAGCCGACTTAGCCGGAGAGCCCTCCGGCTTAAGAAGGCCCCTAAGTATTAATTTGTTTCTTTCCTGCAGGACTCTCTGGCTGAAGGAATGACATATAGCACAGGAGTCCTGCAGGTGAAGAGGCCCCAGGCAATACAGGCAAGAAGTGTGACCGTCTGTCAGAGACATCTTCTGACAGCACGAGTCACACTTCTTAAAGCCTGAGACCCTCTCTTTTGACATGGTGTAACACAACACACACACACACCAGTCAAAGAATTAAATTAAATTAAATACACCAAAAAGGTATAACTAGAAAAACACACACACACCCTAACAGGGGGGGGATGGGATGGGTAAAGTTTGACTAAAAAAATAAGAAGAGACAGGGAATTTTCTGTCAGAAAATCTTTAAAATTAACTTAAAACTAAAATTTAAAGGGTTTTTAGTAAAAAGGGGCTAGAATATCAAAGTAGTAAATCACTTACCAGGAGCTGGTAAAAGGAAGACCTCATAAGCGAAGCGGCAAACGAGATCTGGGTACTTACCGCCTTGCATCATGGGATATGGGGCTGCCTCGAGCTGGTAAAAGTGACTCTCGAGCTTAGCAAGTGCCGAGTTGGAGCCGAGGGATCGGCTCCGAACCCATCAAGCAAGAATGAAGGCGAGATTGACAACTTAACATCAGCACAATTAACAAAAAAACTGCGGGTTATGCTACTCAACGCCAGGAGTTTAAATCTCAAAATGCAGGTGCTCGAAGCACTCCTCAGTATGGAAAACATCAACATCTGTGCAGTAACTGAAACCTGGTTCAAGGCTCCAGAGAGCACACCAGCACTACTGGGCTACAACTCATACCACACGTTTCGGCCACAGAACATGGACCGAAACACAAAAGGAGGGGGTGTATCCATATTCATCAAGGATACCTACACCTCCAGGTTAGTGGCGCAGCATGATACCTCTGAGATCATCCATGTGCAACTAACATCGGGCAAATCTGCAGTGCAAATTGTGGCCTGCTACAGATCACCCTCCATGACCCAGGACCACCACTCCACCTTTCTGGAGACACTGGGAAACATGAAGGTCCTACAGAACACCCTGATATTGGGCGATTTCAATTACCCTACCATTAACTGGGAAAACTACTCAATTACAAACTCCCAGGCCCATCGCTTTCTGGAATTCATCAACTCAAATGCCCTGGATCAGCTGGTAAACTCCCCTACCAGAGGTGAAAACATATTGGACCAGGCCATCACCAACATGGGCGACAGGTGTTCCACACCAGAGGTCAATCTGTCACTGGTTAGATCAGACCATAAACTACTCACTCTGGATAAAGATAAAACTGCAAACAAGATTCCAACAAAAAAGTAGAAACGAACCAGGCAGTAAGCAAAAAAGTTGCACGGACTGTTTATTGTGAGGTAATCCCCCAACCTTCATCAGACATACACAAAATAACAACCATAATCCCTTCTTTTAAGCCATGGCTTAATGAGATTCCATTTTCATTGATTGAATAATTGATTATTTATACTTAAAGAGCCAAGCTATAAATATACTATTTAAAATACAAAATACTAGAAGGTTGTAGTTTAAACAACAGAATAATAAACCATGAATATAATACATGTAAATAAATCTCTATAAAAGTACATACACCATAATTTAACTGTAAGTTAATGTAAAATATATATGAATATTAAAATGTTCATTCATAATAAAATACCATCACATTAAAATAAATGCATTGAATTAATTGAGAATAATAATAATGATAAATTATCATCCCACACTATCATGTCATGTTTAACTCCAATGTTAAAATTCTTTTGAACAACATTTGAACATGTGAACAAAACCAAAACAGAATAACACCAACTTATACCAAACAAAACATAACAGAATTAACCAATGAATATCCTACTTTAATAATGTTATTATTTACATTATATTGTGCTATTTTGTTTGATTATTATTTGGTAATTATTCCATAAACCTAGCCAACTACACTGGCATCACCTCATTAATGCTTTTAATTTTTGAATGCTCTTTAATGATGCATACTCATTTAGACCAGGAAATATAGGCTGCCGCTCTAATTTGCCATAATAATTCTTGTTCTTCTAACCAAAGTTGCCATGGTCCACCCCTAATACTAACATTAATTTGTTGAATAACAGAAAATACAAAACTGTGATCAGGTTCATCGTGGATATGCCTGGCAAGAGCATTTCTTAAATCCTTTCTCTCTACTCTATACATATGCTCATAAACTCTTTTCTTAAATGATCTTTCCGTTTTGCCTATGTAAAAGCACAACATTTTGTGCACTCTGCCACATAAACCACTTTGGTACTATCACAGTTATGTTTCCTTTTATGGCATAGTTTATTCCCCTAATGCATACTTTATTGCCTATCTTTATATGTTTACATTGGGGACACATGCCACATTTTGACATACCAACATTTATCTTTGTTGGTTTGTGGCTAGAATTATCCAACAAACTCTTCAAATTCATGCCTCTCTTATACACGAACTTAGGTTTTGTACCAATTACTTTCACTAAATCTGTGTCTTCAATGATAAAGTTCCAGTTTTTGTTTATGATGTCTCTGATTTCCTGAAAATCAACACAAAAAGTGAAAATAAAATTAATATTAAATTGTGATGTGTCTTTATTTGATGACATTAGTTTGTATAATACCCTCCTATTAGGGTCGGAAGTGCCCTGCATGCTTTGAAACAACCTCATCCATAACTTCCTTAATTAAAGTACTTGGATACCCTCTCATGGCAAACTTATTGCTCAAACAATCACATTCCGTTATGAAGTCATCTTTGTCTGACACCATCCTGGCAGCCCTAACAAACTGTCCTTTCACTACGCTTCTTTTCTGATGAAAAGGATGACAACTTGTGTAGTGAAGAAAGGAATTAGAGTGTGTGGGCTTCCTGAATATCTCAGATTTGTATTTATTATTCAATAAATCTTTACTTAATTTTACATCTAAGAAACACATCTCATTAATGCCTACTGAATACGTAAATTGTAAAAAGTTAGTCATACTTGAAAGGCTTTCCATAAAGTGAGGAATTAAGTCAGCTGGCCCATTCCAGAAAACACATGTCATCTTGGTACCTGTTATACCAAGTGACATGTTGTATGTACAAATTGTTCTGAAAAGGAATTCATTTTCCCAATGTGCTAAAACAGAGTTTGCAAAACTGCAACCACAGGGGACCCCATCGCAAGTTTCTGAAGATAAAATTGTCCTTTAAAGGTGAGAAAATTGTTGAACAAAATCACTTCTAATAAGGTCTCAACAAGGTTCATCTGATCATTGGAAGCTTTTTCCTTAGCATAAAGTCCCTTGTCCATTCTATGCCTAATCTCAAGTGTATGACTGTATATAGATCTTTGATGTCTACCACTAAAATATACAATTTATGTCAAAAGTCATTTTGTCTATACTTTGTAAAAGCTCCAAGAATCTTTGCATATTTGACGCTCTGTTTTTAGTAAAGGTTTCAAAATCTCATCTACCAGTTTAGCACAAGCATATGTGATGGACCCTCCGGCCCAATGCATTGGTCTAAAAGGAGGATTTTTAGATCTTTGTGGATTTTGGTGTGCCAAACAAGGTAGGAATTTTACGCTGACATATTTAGATAGTGAAGCTTCACTATCTATCATGCCTTCAATAAACAAATCATCCAAAATTCTTTTAATTTTGTTATATGCCATGTGTATTTCATTCAAACTAGACTGTGTATAGCTATCGGAGTCTAGGTGTTCTAATAACCTGTTTTCATAATAGTATTCATCCATAAATACTAAACCCCTCCTTTATCTGGAGACATGACCCTAATGTTGCATTCATTAAGAAGAGACAAGAATGCTAATTCTTCTTGAGATGTGTTAGATTTCTTATTATAAAGATTAGGTCTATTATTGACCATAGATCTTAAATCATTCTCACACACTCTCAAAGACATTAAGAATTGTGTAATGGGGGTTGAAAATGCTTGAAACTCTATGAGTATCTATAAGAGATGGTGTATTACCTAGTCTAAATGCCAAGTTTAATTTACATATAATTTCATATCTACAATAGTTCTAACTGCATTACATTTCTTATCTGGCACAAAACTAAGGCCTCTCGATAGAAAATTAATGACATTCTGCTCCACAGTGAGCACTGTATAATTGTAGATCTTAAAATCTCCTGACTGACTAGTTAAGACACTGGCAATTAACATCTGTATTGCTTATCTCCTCTGGTTCCCCTCCTTCTCCTCTGTGTTCTCCCTCTGATTGAATGTGGAGTTGTTGTTGTTCCTGCCCTGAATTCCTGGTCTCCCCCACCATATGAAAACCCTGATTGTTAGCATTCGAATTATTAGCCTGTTGGCCCTGGTTATGATTGCCACCATTTGTATTAGTATTATTAACATGATGGCTTTGATTTCTGATGCTCACTTCTTCTAATTTGAGGCTTCAGAATTATCATTATTATCTTGTACATCCACTTCGCAGTGCCATCAAAAACTTGATTATTATCTGTATTGAGCAAATTAGATTGATTCAACTACTATATTCTTTTAAATCTCGATCAATTTTTCTTTTCTTGTTAATAACCAATTTATTGATAGTTGCATCAATGCTAGATAAAATCATTGCATAATCATATTTATATCTGATAAATTCAGTATGACTCTGAAGAAACATTTCTAATTGTGACAAATCACCTTGCAGTATATTAAGTTCCACATTATAAAATTAATCAAAGAATTTAAGAACTCGATGCCCTGTTTATCAAATAAAGTTCTTGATGGTACACAGAATTATTAATTAATCCTGCAGGGTAACGCCACTGGCGTAACCCTTTGGGATTATTTTAAATTAATACATTCCTGTAAATATGAAACTTCTAATTGAAGTTTTCTGCAATGAAACAACTTTTTATCAAATAAATTCAGTTTATCAATGAACATAGATGAGCTCACCATATTATTTACATCAGGATTAGCGGCTACATTAGAGTTAGTATTGTCCATTGATGAGAAAAAGTCCTTCTTTGCTAAAAAGGTAGCTATCGATGGTATGGATGTACTATCATTAGCCCCATGAAGTCGCAAGTCTGTATTGTTCACCCTAACATTCTCCGGAGCTGCTCCATTAGAGTTAGTTTCAGTTAAACTCATGGTTCCCTGTCCGTTGTTGCGTGCTTCCACTCTGTACACGCTGAGCTGGCTGAATCAGCCCCATAGACGAGGAACCGGATGCACACACGCTTAGCATTCCCATCAGGTGCCGGTTGTTGGCTAGAACCGTTCCTAGTAATGCAAGCTTGAACTTGCTGTGATAAATTATCTACTTTGGTTACCAGCATGTTAACCAAAGCCGTAAGATCCATAGGCGAGCCGCTAACATTAGCTGCTTCTTGGTTATTCTGTAGGTTAGTTCCGATGTGTTGAGCAGCAGGAACTAACTCTTCCTCTTGGGAAAAAAGAGGTTGTGACCCAGTCCTATGATGCACGCTGCTCTGCCTTCCACTGACATGACAAACCAAATAAAGATAAAACTGCAAACAAGATTCCAACAAAAGTAGGGACTGTTGGGTAATCCCCCAACCTTCATCAGACATACACAAAATAACAACCATAATCCCTTCTTTTAAGCCATGGCTTAATGAGATTCCATTTTCATTGATTGAATAATTGATTATTTATACTTAAAGAGCCAAGCTATAAATATACTATTTAAAATACAAAATACAAGAAGGCTGTAGTTTTTCCCAACGAAACAACAGAATAATAAACCATGAATATAATACATGTAAATAAATCTCTATAAAAAGTACATACACCATAATTTAACTGTAAGTTAATGTAAAAATATATATGAATATTAAAAATGTTCATTCATAATAAAATACCATCACATTAAAATAAATGCATTGAATTAATTGAGAATAATAATAATGATAAATTATCATCCCCACACTATCATGTCATGTTTAACTCCAATGTTAAAATTCTTTTTGAACAACATTTGAACATGTGAACAAAACCAAAACAGAATAACACCAACTTATACCAAACAAAACATAACAGAATTAACCCTCGCCAATGAATATCCTACTTTAATAATGTTATTATTTACATTATATTGTGCTATTTTTGTTTGATTATTATTTGGTAATTATATAGTATATATGGAATATAGTAGTAAAAAAGCGTACCCCCCTCCCCCTTTGAATCAATCTAATTTGCTCAATACAGATAATAATCAAGTTTTTGATGGCACTGCCGAAGTGGATGTACAAGATAATAATGATACAAATTAGAAGAATCAGAAATCAAAGCCATCATGTTAATAATACTAATACAAATGGTGGCAATCATAACCAGGGCCAACAGGCTAATAATTCGAATGCTAACAATCAGGGTTTTCATATGGTGGGGGAGACCAGGAATTCAGGCACGAGCAGGAACAACAACAACTCCACATTCAATCAGAGAGGGAGAACACAGAGGAGAAGGAGGGGAACCAACGGAGGAGATAAGCAATACAGATGTTAATTGCCCGAGTGTCTTAACTAGTCAGTCAGGAGATTTTAAGATCTACAATTATACAGTGCTCACTGTGGAGCAGAATGTCATTAATTTTCTATCGAGAGGCCTTAGTTTTGTGCCAGATAAGAAATGTAATGCAGTTAGAACTATTGTAGATCTGAAATTATATGTTCAAAATTAAACTTGGCATTTAGACTAGGTAATACACCATCTCTTATAGATACTCATAGAGTTTCAAGCATTTTCAACCCCCCATTACACAATTCCCTTAATGTCTTTGAGAGAGTGTGTGAGAATGATTTAAGATCTATGGTCAATAATAGACCTAATCTTTATAATAAGAAATCTAACACATCTCAAGAAGAATTAGCATTCTTGTCTCTTCTTAATGAATGCAACATTAGGGTCATGTCTCCAGATAAAGGAGGGGGTTTAGTATTTATGGATGAATACTATTATGAAAACAGGTTATTAGAACACCTAGACTCGATAGCTATACACAGTCTAGTTTGAATGAAATACACATGGCATATAACAAAATTAAAAGAATTTTGGATGATTTGTTTATTGAAGGCATGATAGATAGTGAAACGTTTCACTATCTAAATATGTCAGCCAAAAATTCCTACCTTGTTTGGCACACCAAAATCCACAAAGATCTAAAAATCCTCCTTTTAGACCAATGGACGGACGAGGGTCCATCACATATGCTTGTGCTAAACTGGTAGATGAGATTTTGAAACCTTTACTAAAAACAGAGCGTCAAATATGCAAAGATTCTTGGAGCTTTTACAAAGTATAGACAAAATGACTTTTGACATAAATTGTATATTTTAGTGGTAGACATCAAAGATCTATATACAGTCATACCGAGAGATTAGGCATAGAATGGACAAGGGACTTTATGCTAAGGAAAAAGCTTCCAATGATCAGATGAACCTTGTTGAGACCTTATTAGAAGTGATTTTGTTCAACAATTTTCTCACCTTTAAAGGACAATTTTATCTTCAGAAAACCGGGATTATGGGGTCCCCTGTGGTTGCAGTTTTGCAAACTCTGTTTTAGCACATTGGGAAAATGAATTCCTTTTTCAGAACAATTTGTACATAACATGTCACTTGGTATAACAGGTACCAAGATGACATGTGTTTTTCTGGAATGGGCCAGCTGACTTAATTCCTCACTTTATGGAAAGCCTTTCAAGTATGACTAACTTTTACAATTTACTATTCAGTAGGCATTAATGAGATGTGTTTCTTAGATGTAAAATTAAGTAAAGATTTATTGAATAATAAATACAAATCTGAGATATTCAGGAAGCCCACACACTCTAATTCCTTTCTTCACTACACAAGTTGTCATCCTTTTCATCAGAAAAGAAGCGAGTGAAAGGACAGTTTGTTAGGGCTGCCAGGATGGTGTCAGACAAAGATGACTTCATAACGGAATGTGATTGTTTGAGCAATAAGTTTGCCATGAGAGGGTATCCAAGTACTTTAATTAAGGAAGTTATGGATGAGGTTGTTTCAAAACGCAATGCAGGGCACTTCCGACCCCTAATAGGAGGGTATTATACAAACTAATACGGAGTCATCAAATAAAGACACATCACAATTTAATATTAATTTTATTTTCACTTTTTGTGTTGATTTTCAGGAAATCAGAGACATCATAAACAAAAACTGGAACTTTATCATTGAAGACACAGATTTAGTGAAAGTAATTGGTACAAAACCTAAGTTCGTGTATAAGAGAGGCATGAATTTGAAGAGTTTGTTGGATAATTCTAGCCACAAACCAACAAAGATAAATGTTGGTATGTCAAAATGTGGCATGTGTCCCCAATGTAAACATATAAAGATAGGCAATAAAGTATGCATTAGGGGAATAAACTATGCCATAAAAGGGAAACATAACTGTGATAGTACCAAAGTGGTTTATGTGGCAGAGTGCACAAAATGTTGTGCTTTACATAGGCAAAACGGAAAGATCATTTAAGAAAAGAGTTTATGAGCATATGTATGCCGTAGGCAGAAAGGATTTAACAAATGCCCTTGCCAGGCATATCCACGATGAACCTGATCACAGTTTTGTATTTTCTGTTATTCAACAAATTAATGTTAGTATTAGGTGGACCATGGCAACTTTGGTTAGAAGAACAAGAATTATTATGGCAAATTAGAACGGCAGCCTATATTTCCCTGGTCTAAATGAGTATGCATCATTAAAGAGCATTCTAAAATTAAAAGCATTAATGAGGTGATGCCAGTGTAGTTGGCTAGGTTTATGGAATAATTACCAAATAATAATCAAACAAAAATAGCACAATATAATGTAAATAATAACATTATTAAAGTAGGATATTCATTGGAGGGTTAATTCTGTTATTTTTTGTTTGGTATAAGTTGGTGTTATTCTGTTTTGGTTTTGTTCACATGTTCAAATGTTGTTCAAAAAGAATTTTAACATTGAGTTAAACATGACATGATAGTGTGGGGATGATAATTTATCATTATTATTATTCTCAATTAATTCAATGCATTTATTTTAATGTGATGGTATTTTATTATGAATGAACATTTTAATATTCATATATATTTTTACATTAACTTACAGTTAAATTATGGTGTATGTACTTTTATAGAGATTTATTTACATGTATTATATTCATGGTTTATTATTCTGTTGTTAAAAACTACAGCCTTCTTGTATTTTGTATTTTAAATAGTATATTTATAGCTTGGCTCTTTAAGTATAAATAATCAATTATTCAATCAATGAAAATGGAATCTCATTAAGCCATGGCTTAAAAGAAGGGATTATGGTTGTTATTTTGTGTATGTCTGATGAAGGTTGGGTGATTACCTAAAGGCTTTTACTACAATAAACAGTCCGTGCAACTTTTTTGCTTACTGCCTGGTTCGTTTCTACTTTTTTGTTGTTACTCACTCTGGATGTCCACACCCCACCACCACCCCCAACTAAAGAAACCACAGTAAAAAACCTTTCTAAAGCAGACTTCACCTTACTTAAGACAGAGGTGGTAAGTTTCACAGCCCACACACTAAAGGATAATGCTGCCCAAGATGCAGAAACCTTTACAAATGCACTCTATGAGCACCTGCAAGGATGCATGGATCATGCCATCCCTAGCTAAACCAACACTCACTCCTCTAAGAGAAGGAAACCAGTCTGGTGGACCCCTGCCATAAACAGGCTATGCAATAGAAGGAGGAAACTAGTTCAGAAAAAAAGCAAATCCCAAGAAGGAAAGACATCCCTGATCAGTATCAGTAAGAAACTATAGTCCCTCATAAAATCATCCAAGGCTAACTTCAAAAGAAAAATACCCAAAGATTCAAAAGATAACCACAAAGCCTTCTTTAGCTATGTTAAGAATCTAAGTAGCAACTCGCAGATGTGCACTGAACTAGTGCAAAATAGCACAAAATATACTGAACCTACTGATATTGCCAACATCCTGGCAGATAGATTCAGTGCAAACTTCACCCCCCCCCTCACCCCCAAAAGGGCCCACAACAATACCAGAAAAGTGTAGTGTCCCAGAAATCACAGATGCACAGGTGAAAACAGCCCTTTAAAAAGCCAAAAATACAGCGTCAATGGGGCCATTTGGTGTCCCAGGCTCAGTCTTGCACGAACTACAGAATGAACTAACCCCCCACCTAAACACACTGTTCAACCTCAGCTTCTCTACAGGCTACATGCCCATAGAATGGTGCACAGCATTCCTCTCCACAAAGGAGGGGCCACAACTAACCCTGGTAACTATTGCCCAATAAGCCTGACTAGCCTGGTCTGAAAGGCTATGGAGCGCATCGTCATAGAACTCATTAACAAAGACATTGGGAACCTCCAAACACTTGACCCGACCCGGTTTGGCTTTGTTAAGGGCAGATCATGCCTACTAAACCTGGTTGACTTCATCAAGACAGTCACCAAGGCCATAAATGAGGGAAAGGTGGTTCACACAGCCTACCTTGACCTCACCAAGGCTTTCGACACCATTCCCCACTCAGGTATTACAGAAAAACTCACCAGCCTGAACATAAACCCCTACGCCATGAGATGGGTTGCCAACTGGCTTACAGACCAAACTCACATGGTAAGAATAGCGGGCTCCAGGTCCGACTCTAAACCAGTCACAAGTGGTGTCCCACAAGGCTCAGTCCTGGGACCCCTACTGTTCGGCATATACTTCTCAGAAGAACAGGCAAACACAGGAGGATTATGGCTAACCAAGTTCTCTGATGACTGCAAACTGGGAGCCATAATTGACTCTCCGGCTGACATGGACATCCTCCAAAAGGGCCTTACTGAGACGATCACCTGGTGTCAAAGTCATGGCCTCAAGCTAAATGCCAAAAAATGCATAGTCATCCCATTTGGGAAAAACAAAAAACCCACAGATTGCCACATAGGTGGCAGCCCCCTTAATGCAGAAGAGGTAATAAGAGATCTGGGGACCCAGGTAGATAGTAATCTCTACTTTGACAATCATATTGCCAAAGTAGTTAGGAAATCCTTCTATGTGGCCATCTAATTACTAAAGGGTTCGCATCTAGAAATAACGAGGTTATAGTGCCCCTCTACTTGTCACTCATCAGACCCATCATAGAGTACAATGCCCCACTTGGGATATACCTCACAAGACACTTCCAACAGCTGGAAAGGCCACAAAAGTACCTCACCAAGAGGATTACTGGCCTCAAACATATGTCCTATGCAGCCTGACTGAAAAAATTCCGGCTGTACTCATTGGCATATCGCTTACTCAGAGATGATCTTTGCCTGACTTACAAAGCCATGTCCAACTCAGAATTGATGGACATGCTCCACCTAAAGAAATCCAAGTCATTGTGAGCCACACGCTCTAGTGAGCTAAACTTCACCACAACAATAAATAGAACATGCTAGAGGGATAGATTCCTGTCACAGAGACTTCCCATGCTTGGAACAAAATTCCAAACTACATTAGGCAGAGCCCTTCACTAACACTCTTCAAAAAAACCTTGACGAGTGGATGGGTAACAGAAAATACACCCCCAGGACCACTTCATTGGCTCTGCTTGACAGAGGATCAGTTAATTAATCAATGGGGCGGCAAAAGCCGACACACTCTGGCTAGGCTTATAAATGCCCTTGGGCAGATAGCCTAGTACCTACCTATGAACCTATGAACCTAATAGCCAGTGGAAGTTTGTTCCAAGAGAGGGCAGGGGAGTAGCTATAACACTTTTGTCCTGTTTTGCTTTTTGGTTTGTAGATTTGAAGTAAATTTTGGTCTGTGCTTTGGAGAGTCCTGGGAGGGGTGTAGAGGGACATAAGTGAGGAGATGTTGGAACAGAAGGAGGAGATCAGATACAGGATGGAAGGAATTATCTGAAGCTGAGACAGAGGTAGTAGCTGGGGAAATTCTAGCCAGTTCAAGTTTTTAAGAGAAAGACAATATTGAGATTTATAGGTTTGATTTGCAGCAATCCTGGCAACTGTATTATACGTAGTTTCTAATTTTAAGAGAAAGTTTATGTTTGGAATGCTAGTACACACACCATGAATAAGCATATCAGGTATAGCAGAAATATTCTTTAGGCTCAAGAATAACATTACATTGTTTAAGCAGAGTTGAATAAGAGTCTGTTTGTCTGAAGCCATTTGCAAAGGTTGGTGAATTCTGCTTGCAGATTAGGTTGTAAGTTTTGATGAGTTTTGCATGATTCAAGCAAAATA
Source organism: Protopterus annectens (assembly GCF_019279795.1). Taxonomy (NCBI): domain Eukaryota; kingdom Metazoa; phylum Chordata; order Ceratodontiformes; family Protopteridae; genus Protopterus; species Protopterus annectens. Next base: position 1,379,975,334 of record NC_056735.1, on the reverse strand, counting down.
ATATAATCTGTGTACTTTACGATATTATGCTGAGGGAGGTCCAGATAAATGTCATTTATGAGGAATGAGAATAGTAAAGTAACTAGTACAGATTCTTGAGGTATACCAGTATTAATTTTGACCTGACCAGAGAAGGTGTTAGTAAAGAAAATTTGGAAAGTTCTGTTTTCATGATAAATTTTGAACCAAGTTATTGCATTGTCTCCAATGCTGAGTTTTTGAGCGGTTTACAGTTTCAAATATCCTGGTTAGACAAACAAAAATAACTTCAGTAATGAACCCATCAATGATATTGCCATATATATTGCCTGTGGCTACAAGTAAGGTAGTCATTGTAGTAAAGGAGTTTCTGAATTCATTTTTCCATAATTATATTTTTAATAATGCCTTATGTTAAGTTTATACACATTTCAAAAATGAATTGTGGTCTTACGTGCCTAGAAGAAGATCAATATTAACAGGATCCACTAAGCTATCTGTGTTAGTGGCAATAATATTTACTATGTTACTTCCTCTGGTTTTGTCTTTTACAAACAGTGTTAAGCCATGAGAAGACACTATGTCCATGAATTTAAGCTAAAAGTTGTTCCTCCATGAAAAGGGTAAATGAAGTCTCCTAATATGTTTTTGAGTCTATTACTTTGTCTAACCCTAATAAGAAGGTGCGATGGTTAATGGAATTTATAGATGAACTCCTACAACTACCATTCAACACACTTTTTCATTACTTATCAGACCTGACACCTCCACAACTACAGTTTCTAGTTTATTAGCAGGCAATACCTGAATGCCAATAATACACTTACAAATAAAAGAACATTTCCTCCCCTGAATTTCAGAATTATTACATTCCATGGGTGCACTTTCAGGTGCCTTTTAACAAACTGCTGGTTTGTATTAATAGACTGCTGAATAATACTTGCAATTTCTGCTGGCAATGTCTTGCTATGTCTAGGCCATGTGTTCTTTTTTAGTGTTTAAAATAAACTGCTTTACATTATGACAATTGTTATTGGCTACAGCCAAACAATCATTTGTAAGTGATGACTTACTATTGGCCCTTTGTGTATGTAAGTTTGACCTAAAATCTACAAGTTCACTTAGTAACAAATGTTCTACTGCCATGAATAACTGTTCCGAAAATTTAAGGTCACTCTGGGCTACCCACATTACTTAATTACTAGGCAGTGCCCTCTTAAATTTATCTACAGACAAAATTTGCAAAACTTTACTTCATTATTTATGTGATGATATTGCCACTGTTTCAAAAAATGATTAAACCAGACAGTTGTGATCTTACCAGTCTGTCCATATAAAATAAGCAGTTACAAAACTTAAGTGACTGCACTTCAGGCAAAGTCCTTGTTCCTGCTAAAATAATTTGGTTCATGTTGTGATAATCATGCACATCAGACTTTACTAACTTGGGTCGCACCTTGACTAACAAAAAGAAGAGACAGTGCATGGAAGCATTGAAAAAGGAATACTACAATCCAAATAAACACAAAATTATATAAAAAAACTGGAATTAACACTTACAAAAAAAAAAAAGAACTTTTGTACTCCCCCATAACATTCCATATGTGCTGTCTATCTCAATCGTTATTCTCACTAATGGATTCGGATCCAATGTGTTGGATCCATCTCGGCCTTTCCAATCGCTTGAAGTCTTCAGCAAAGCTCGTGGGCTCCTTCCCTACCCATAATGCAGTTCCCCAACTTCCTCAGATCTCGTTTGCCCTCTCAGAAAGGAAAATAACCTATACCATGGATATGGCTCTTTAGAAATCAGTCAGTATCTCTGAGGCTATGTAGATCCATAAATCCACAGTCCACTAGGTCTCCCTGGAGTTCTGGAAGGGGGTATGGAGGGTGGGTTGTGTGAATAAAGGTCGAGATGGACAAAACACATGGAACTTTATGGTGAGTACATAACTTCTTTATGTGTTGTTGTCAATTACGCCTTTCTTCTCACTTATGGGACCGCGTCACAAGCAATTGAATTCCTGGGTGGCTCATGGAAGAATATTCCTCAAAACCATAGAACCAAATGAAATAATGTTTTGCCAACATAGCTGCAGCACAGATATCATCCCAGGGTAATCTTGCTTGAAAGGCTGCAGATGTAGCTACTGATCTGGTGGAATGTGCCTTGAGATGAAAAGGAAAGGGCCTGTTTTTAGAACTGTGGATGTAGGATATACATAGAGTGAGCCATTTAGATAAGGTAACTTTTGAGACTGGTTGACCTTTGTTAGTCTCAGAGTAAGACATAAAAAGTTGGTCCGATTACCTGAAACTTGAAGTTCTGTGCAAGTAAAACTGTAACTGCCTATGTATGTCTAGAAGATGCAGTGAGTATTTGCCTCTGTTCTGGAAATTAGGGAAGAACACTGGTAGCTCAATAGATTGATTTAGATTACTTTCTGACACAACCTTTGGCAGAAATGAAGGATTAATGCATGAGGAAACTCTTTCTTTATGAAAAATGAGATAAGGGGGATTGGAAGACAAGATGAAACAACAAGGATTCCACATAGAAAAATATTTTATTCTTAAAACAAGACTTAGCGCCTCGGCTACCACAGCCTTCAACGAGTACAAAATAATGATACAAAGCCACTCCCTTATATACCATTAAAAGTTAATTAATCAATCAATTAATCAATATAACATTTAAAGAGACTCTACTTCATAAATAAAGAAAAAAAAGAAACGTAATTAAACAAAAACATAAATTACAATAAATATTTCCAATTAATTTCCATATTTAAACCATTCGGTGATAATGTATTATATTTTAATATAAAAATAGATTCTTTATACAGTAACATATTTTTTAATAGCTTATGATCACCTTTTTTTAACAAAAATCTGCTCTAAAATGGTTGCCTGTAATAAATCTGCATTACTATTATGAAATTCTAAGAAATGTGATGCAACTGAATTTTCTATTGCCCCCCTCCTAATATCACGAACATGTTCCTGCAATCTAACCCTAAATTTTCTCTTAGTTTCTCCAATGTAGAAAAGATTACATGGACATTTAAGGCAATAAATAACCCCTTCAGTGTAACAAGAAAACAATTTAATTGGTACAAATATTTTATTATTTATTTTATCAAATGTTAACTTTATCAAAGGGCACACAGTACAAGTATAGCAAGGTACAGTGCCAAAAGTTTTTAGTGAAAATTTCAACTTGTCAGTAGGGCATATATAATATGCTCTCACTAACATATCACCTAAACTTTGACCCCTTTTATAAGCAATTCTAGGATTAGCAGGAAGTAATTTACTCAGAACTCTATCTGATCTCTATTTGATAAAGTTAACATTTAGATCCTTGTATGGGGGTCTAATCATAGTTGTCTCTTTCAGAAAGGCCTTACAGAGCCTGTGTGACATGATAGCAGAGCCATTCTCTCCCACATGGAAATTGGAAATTGATACTAGTTGGACTCAAATAGTAATGCAGCCACATCTTCATGAAAAAGTTTGGTTAGAAATGCTAGTATAGAATGTATGGGCATGGAAAATGGATCGACCTGGTTATCAGTTGCCCATATTATGAACCTATTCCATTTACTCTTGTATAACTTAGGCATAGAGGCTTTTTGGGAGGACAATAGAATATGTTTTACCAGAGATTACAGATGTGGAAACCCGGCAATCAAGGGAACTGGAGCAGCCAAGTGTCAGCTTGATGTTCTGAAGATTGGGATGTGCCACTCCCGACAGATGCATCAGCAGATCTGGAGCTGGGTCCAGAATCGAAGGTTTATCCCGAAGATGAGGGTGTAGAAAAGGAAACCAGATTTGATGAGGCCAATAAGGTGCAATCAGGACTATCATGGTCTCCAACAGACTTGCTTACTGTAACAATGTGGGAATCAAAGGAATTGGAGGGAAGGCACACACTGAGCAGAGTGGATGAGAGGTGTTGACTCCAACTCTTAGCTGAGATATATAAGTATCCATTTTTTTTGATTATTTATACAGTTTATTGTTTCTAGCAATTTATATATATAGCACTTTTATTGCAATCTGCACAGGTAACTGACTTGTTTGCAGTTAAAGCATTCTGTATCTTTACAAATCTTTATCTGTTTAAAAACTTTCATTTTGTGGCTTTCTCTAGTGCTTTGTAGGCTAATAGCTTTAGTGTCCCCACCCACCCTCCCTGTTGGTGTCTTGTGTTATACTTGGTGGCTTTGCAGTTGCCCGCCCCTACTGTAAATCTGATCTGGGACACTCCTCCCAGCATGTCTCTGAAACACGGGCGGAAACTGTAACTCCCGGGGAAAACCCACACAAACTCAAGGAGGACATGCAGACTCCGTACAGAAGACACACTTTAGCCGAGAATTGAACCGGGGAACCTCTTGCTGTGAAGTGACAATACTACCGCTGCACCACTATGCCATCCAAATATGCGCATATGATAAATGACAGGTAGAAACAAAAGGGTCTGGTCTGGAGGATGATGGGTTACTCCCTGTAAAAGAGGAATTTCCTCCCACTACCATCCCTAAAATTTATGAATGATCTTCAGAACCCATTAGTCTGCAACTATCTGTTGCCAAAGAAAAAATAGAGATTCAGACTTTCTGGTAGAAAAAAAAAGGCTACTAAAGTAGTCTCTTAAATAGCCATTCTGACATATTGGACTGCCTGTGGCTCTGTGGGTTTCCAGAATTCTTCTTGGAGCCCCCCCCCCCTGCTATTTTTTCTTAAATGTCTCTCTACCTGTATTTTCTTGAGACTGTTTATTTTGTTACTTACCAAAACTGGATGACGAATTAAAAAATCTAGTGGAAAATTTGGAAAAGGAGGGTTGAAAAATCATACATTTTGCCTTTATCAGCTTACCTCTTTCATCATGCTTTTTGATCACCTGTGAAGTAGAGGGATCAAGAACTACGTCTCCATCCAAAGGAGATATTAAAATCTCATTTTTAACATCATCTGGGAGATTCTGAGAATGCAGCCATTCAAACCACCTCCAAACAGTACCAGTGTGATAGCCCTGGATGAAGTATCAACTGAGTCATATCTATACATTAAACAATAAGTTGTGACCTATGAAATGTACAAAATTAAATTATTTAAAGCAGATTTTTCTTCATAAGAAGAAACTACAGAGAAAACATTCCTCACACTTTAACAATTAGTCAGAACAAACCTTAGCATATGAACCTGAGAATTCAAAATTCTGAAAACGTTGCAGAAACTGACACTTTTATCACATAGTTATCAATAATCTCCCCAGCCTTTTATACCCCAAGTAGACTCTATAATTTTTTTCCTCAGGCAGGAGTAACATTTGGGGTGGACAGAGGTATATAGTCCAGTCTCAGGAAAATAGAGAATGTTCCGGTTGTGCTCTTAGGGGAAAAAAGAAGTTATGTACTTACCATAACGTTCCATCTGAGTAGGTAACTTCATTTGTCGGCAACCTGTGGGTATCGGCTCTGAATCAGATCCGAACCGGCAGCTTTATTCAGCTAAGATCCGAGCGCCAAGCTCCTCCCTCTTACCCATAACCCCCTGCCATCCTCCTCAGTCCTCAGATCGAGTTTGCTTAGCATTATAACCTACTACAATCAAGATCAACTAAACTTCCTAACCTGATGTTATCTGGTACAGAGGACACAAGGTCCTAAAAAGACGAGCTACAGGTTAGGGGGATGGAGGAGTGGTTGGTTGCTGACAAATGAAGTTACCTACTCAGATGGAATGTTATGGTAAGTACATAACTTCTTTATCTGAAGTAGTTAACTTCATTTGTTCATCAACCTGTGGGACAGAGTCCCCAGCTACCTAAACTTGGGAGATCCTCATGGAAGAATATTCCGGAGCACTGCAGAGCCAAAGGACGTCCTTCCTCTGGAAATTAAATCCAGCTTGTAATGTGTAATAAAAGTATGGGATGAAGCCCAAGTGGCTGCAGAACAAATATCATCCAAGGACACCCTGGACCAAAAGGCAGCAGAAGTTGAAATCGATCGAGTAGAATGGGCGTGAACTCCGACAGGTTCTGGTCGGCCAGAACTCTTATATGCAAGAAGTATACATTGTGAAATCCATCTGGACAATGTAGCTTTTGACACAGGTTTACCCAAAAAGGGTTTTGCAAAGGATACAAGTAGTTGCTCAGATTTTCTATGACCAACAGTCCTGTGTAAATAGAAACTCAATTGTCTGTGCACATCTAAAGAGTGTAATTTGTATTCACCCTTGTTTTGATAATTTGGGAAAAAAACTGGCAAATTGATAGATTGATTAATGTTGGACTCAGAGGCAACTTTAGGTAAGAAGGAGGGACTGGTCCTGAGGGAAACTCTATCTTTATGGAAGACCAGATATGGAGGTGTGGCGCAAAGGGCTTGAAGCTCTGAAACCCTGGCCAAAGGGATGGCAATGAGAAAGGCCATCTTCTAAGATAAGTATTTAAGATCCACCGAAGCTGCAGGTTCAAAGGGGGGGCCAGTAAGAGCCTGAAGTACAAGGGTTAAATCCCACGAAGGGACTGCATCCTTCACAGGAGGCCTTAACAGGAAAGTACCCTTAACGAAAGTTTTGCAGATCTTGGAAGAAGCTAATGAACCGAGATCACTTCCCACATGAAAATGTGAAATTGCTGCTAATTGGACTTTGACGGTGAAGGAGCAGGCACCTTGATCGAATAGGTGCGACAAAAACTCTAATACAGCTGATATTGGGGCTGTAAAGGGGTCTATATGTCTATGTTCCGCCCAGATAGAAAAACGTTTCCATTTGTTCTTATAGACCTTCCTGGTAGAAGGTTTATGAGCAGCTACTAGAATAGCTTTGACAGAAGAGGAGATACCGGGAGTCCTAGCTATGACTGGAACTGGATCAACCAAGCTATGAGCTTGAGATTGTCCAGGTTTGGAGTTGTCAATTCCAGGGGGTGAGAAATCAGATCCGGAGTGGGATCCAGAATCCATGGAGAACTGACCAGATGAGACCATAGGCAACGGAACCACGTTTGACGAGGCCAGAATGGGGCAATGAGGATCACTCTGCTCCTCAACCTACGAGCTTTCTGCAAAAATCTTTGATTAATTAATCTAATGATTAGTAGATCATAAATCATGTTAATAATAAGAAATGTCCAAGAATCATTATATGATCTCCTAATGACAAGATGCATTGATAAACAGCTATATGACTATTTAGAAATAGAAGCCCCTTTAATTCCCATCATAAAGGGACTCCCTAAAATGCATAAAGGGATATATCCCCCACCAATACGGCCTATAGTATCAGGCCAATCATGGGTGACTGAGAATGCATCACAATATGTGCAATATAAACTAGCTCCTTTGGTAGACAAAATTCCTACCATATTAAAAAATTCATATAAATTGTTGGAAGATCTTGAAAACTCACCATGGATTGAAAAAATAAATCAAGAGACATTGTTAGTCACCTTAGACATAAAGAACTTGTTCACGAGTATACCCAATGACTTTGGTGTAGAGGCGGTTAGAAGCTGTTTGAATGAATTTAAAATGGGCAATCAGAATGAACAGTTTGTAATATGTGCTCTATTAGAGCTTATACTTAACAACAACATTTTCATGTATCAGGATAAGATCTATAGACAGACATGGGGGGTAGCCATGGGCACCCCCTGTGCAAATGTCTATGCTAATATAGCTGTATTTGAGTGGGAGAGAACCTACATCCTAAATAATGAGATTTTTGCTACAAATGCAATATATTACAGGAGATTTGTGGATGACATCCTACTCTTTTGGAATGGGAGTAAGGAGTCCTTAGAAGAATTCATTAAGTATATGGAATCCACCACCTCCTTCCTTAGATTCACTTATGAAGCCTCTTTACACAAGGTGAACTACTTAGATGTAGTAATAATAAAAAATAGTCTGAATAGATTTACTACATCATTATTCAGAAAACCATGCTGGAAAAATGCCATATTGCACCATGAGAGCATGCATCCACGCCATATCTTTCCTAACATTGTGAAAAATCAAATGGATAGAATAACTAAAATATGTAGTGATAATAAGGACAGAGAAATGTTTTTGAGTTTTCAAAATGAATGTTTTATGAATAGGGGATATTCTGACCATCTGCAATTGATACCTAAAGATAAAACAAATATGACTTGTAGTACTAAATACAAGTCAAGTGGATATAGACATCATGTTAGATCGAATAGGGGCAAGATACAATATGATATTAAATTCACTAATGATATTCAATACATAAAAGAGATTATCCAAAAGAACTGGAAGTTACTTTATATGAACAAAGACCTGAAGAATGTGGTGGGTGTACACCCCATCTTCAGATATAGCAACTGTCCAAATCTGAAAAGATTATTGTGTAAAGAGAAAACACTACATATTCCCTTGGACATTAGGATGAAATATAGGCAAGGAACCTATCCATGTAATAAATGTTGTGTCTGTAAGCACATTAGTGTCCAACAGTCATATGAAAACATGCAGACAGGCTATAATTTTATACCTAATTTTTATGCTACTTGTGATACTACAAATATTATATATCTGGCGACATGTGACTCTTGCGATGTATATTATGTGGGCATGACAACACGTAGGCTCAAAGATCGAGCCTACAACCACCTATATGACATACAGAAAATGAATATCAATAATGCTCTAGCTAGACATTGTCAAATGTTTACATCGCATCTGTTTAAATTTAGAGTCTTACAGATACTTTATCCAAGTAGAAGGGAAGGTAATGCACGTGACACTTTAGAACTTTATGAGCTAAAATGGATATTATTGCTCAGGGCACACATAGAGCCAGGTCTAAATACAGCGATTAATATTAGACCAGCGCTACTATAAATGTAATTGCGAATTGATTTTAGTATCAGGAATAGATGAATAACTGGTTATATGTATAGACAGGGACTTATAAAATTACGTAAAAATTTTTTATATTAATTTTTATATTAATTCTAAATGTTTTTATTGACATGGAATTATGGTGTCAACTCATTTATACATTCTTCATATAGAATATATCCTTATACTATATATATTTTTATTGCACATTAGTTGATGGTTTTATTTACTTCATATAATACGTAGTCTCTGCATAGATATATATCTTATTTTAGACCAATGATAACCTTTTGTACTATGAATGTATTAACATATATGCTATTTATTTTAGTGTAAAGGTTCATGCAATGTTAGTATAAATGGATATGATATAGTATTTTAATATGTAGATAATAACAAAATGAACTTAGCATATGATACTCGTCTTAGATTAAATTCTTTGTGGATAAGAAGATAATATAACACATTCAAGTTCACTATAATGTTTATCCAGACGGACAGAAGGTTAATGGACGGGGAATATTTTTGTTTACACTTACATTCATCTAGCGTGATTTTTATAAATTCTTATATGATGTTCCAAAGAAGTCTTACTACAGGAAATGCTTTCCATATATGGGCATGAATCTAACTACAAGTGGTAATCAGGGGTTCATAATTGTTTAATTTTTCTTTTTTCCCGCCTGAATTCTAGTTAATTGGGTGCATATTTTACTATATAAAATGAATTTCTGTTGTTTAAAATTTGTAACCTGATGAAGCGCATTGTTAGATGCGTGAAAGCGCTTGTTTTATTCCAATAAAATAACATTTGCTGCTATCGTGGAGGCTTCAGTGATTTGTTGAACAACAGATTGTCCAGGTTTGGAGTTGTCAATTCCAGGGGGTGAGAAATCAGATCCGGAGTGGGATCCAGAATCCATGGAGAACTGACCAGATGAGACCATAGGCAACGGAACCAGGTTTGACGAGGCCAGAATGGGGCAATGAGGATCACTCTGCTCCTCAACCTACGAGCTTTCTGCAAAAATCTTACCATGAGGGGAAGAGGTGGATAAGCATAAAGTAGACCGGATGGCCAAGCATGGACTAGAGCATCTCTGGGGGATTCCCCTGGTGGGGGAAGTAGAGCTAAGTACTCGCTGCACTTTGCGTTCGAAGGCGACACAAAAAGATCGCAGCAAGGTTGACCCCACTTGAGGAAGATCTGCTTCGCTACTCTCGGGTTCAGAGACCACTCGTAAGGTGAGAGGATGGTTCGACTCAGCTTGTCCGCCAAAATGTTGGACCTACCCGTAATGTGTGTTGCTATGAGAAAGTGGTTGGTGGAGATCGCCCATTCCCAAACTCTCATGGCCTCTCGACACAGCGGATAGGATCTGGTTCCCCCCGTTTGTTGATATACCAGACTACAGACATGTTGTCTGATTGAATCGCAATTGTCCCTGAGGGAAGAAGGGCCTGGAGTGCTTGCAACGCTAACAGTACCGCCCTCATCTCCAGGACATCGATGTGCAACAAGGTCTCTGAGTGTGTCCACGTGCCTTGGACGGTTCTGCCCATGCAGTGCCCTCCCCCCCACCCAAGGCGAGAAGCATCCGTGGTCACCGTGGCTTGGGGTGGGGTCATAGAAAAGGGACGCCCTTCCCGGAGATCCGAGGATTTGATCTACCAGAGTAGGGACCTCTTGCAAACATTGCTGAGGTAAATAGTCATACTTAGCGGATGTTGTAGGATAGACCATTGGACCTGCAATGTCCATTGCAGGATCCTCATATTTAGACGAGCGAATGGTGAAAGATTGATGGCAGCCACCATGGAATCTAGTGCCCTCAGGACCAATTCTGCTGGGGGGCTCGGGGATTGCAGAAGAGCCATCACATGGAATGTCAAGGTTCGAAGCCTGTCTGGAGTTAGAAAGGCCCTCAAGAGGTTTGTATCTATCCTGGCTGCTATGAAATCTAAGGTCTGAGTTGGCTGAAGGGAAGATTTCTTGAGATTGATAGAAATTCCCAGATGAGAGGCCAAGTGAAGGAAGTAATTCCTGGCTGAACAGAGTAGATGCCTGTTGGGGGCGGTCAGAAGCCAGTCGGCTAGGTACGGAAAAACCTGTATCCCCTGAAGCCTCAGGTGGGCCGCTACAACTGCCATCACTTTGGTGAACACCCTGAGGGCTGTGGTGAGACCAAAGGGAAGGACCCTGAACTGATAGTGACTGGCTCCCAGCCAAAAGCGGAGAAACCTCCTGGATCATCTGTCCATTAAAATGTGGTAGTATGCATCCTTGAGGTCTACAGAGCACATCCAGTAATTCTCCTGTAGGAGTGGGAGAATGGATTGAATGGTGACCATCCGGAATTTTTCTTTGGTGACCGCTAGGTTCAGAAGGGACAGGTCGAGGACTGGTCTTAAGTCCCCCGTCTTTTTTGGCACCAAAAAGAACCTGGAGTAGAAGCCTGATCCGGACTGGTCTTGGGGGACGGACTGGATTGCTCTTTTTTCTAGCAGCTGCTTTATTTCTGCGGCTGCTGCCTCCCTTTGATTGGGTGGGACATCGGGGAGGCTCCGGCGTCTGAGAGGGCAATTCAGAAAAGGGATAGTGTAACCTCTGGATATGATTTGAAGCACCCAGCAATCCATTGTAATGGACTCCCAAACTGCTAGGTGCCTCGAGAAGTGCCTCCTGACTGCCTCCAGAGTGGAGCAGTCAGGTAACCCCTCAGGGTTGCTGTGCTGGCCGATCCAAAAAGGGTTCTCTCGACCCAAAATTCTTCGGACCCCCTCTGCCTCTGGGCCGGTGTCCACCCTGTCCTCCTCTGCCTCTGAAGGACGACGGGTCCGGAGTGAAACGGGACTGCTGAGATTTCCAGAACCACATCTTCTTTTGTCCTCTTTGGTTCCTGGAGAAAGACCTTTGGGGAGCCGAGAAGCGGATTCCGATGGCAGACAACGACTTCCCGTCTTTCTCGCTCTGGACCAGCGTGTCGCAGACAGTCTTGCCAAACAGCGAAGAGCTGTCAAAAGGGGCATTTGCAAAGGATGCCTTGAAGGGTTCCGCAAAGTTGCAGAGGCGGAGCCAGGCATGCCGCCATAAGACAATGCCCGCTCTGCTAGCTCTAGCGGCTCCTTCCGTGGCATGGGAAAGGAGACGCATAGAAGTGTTTGAAATGGACTTAAGAGTGGCCATTCGGGCTGAGAATACTTTCTTATCCTTAGCCAACATGGACTCTGGGGGCGACCCTGCGTATTCCTTGATAAGATCCTGCTGGAGTCGTATGACATGCGCCATGTATTTCAGCGACCTTACAGAGAAGGTGGCTGAAGCAAACATCCACTTCCCTATGAGGTCCATCATCCGAGACTCCTTATCGGGTGGATAGACCGAGGAACTCTCCTGGGCCAGTACTTATTGGTGACAGCCGCCATCAACATGGCATCTACTGGAGCACCCTTGCTCCAAACCGACCTGTCTGTGGGTGGGCTAAGAATTTTGTCAGGTCTCTTTGGTATGGGCTCCGTGTCCGGTTCCTTCCATGCCCTGGTAGTAATCAGATCTACCAGGGGATCGGCAAGAGGGGACACGCAAGAGGAAGATGGGCCTGTGTCAAATGCATCCAGAAACACAGACTCATTGGAGGAAGGCTTTTGGGCTGACTACCCCCCTCTAATACGAAGCATTTCCATAATGTCTCTGAAGGAGACGTCCTTGGGGGGTGACCTTGGGGATCCTTCCCCTTCCTCTAAGTCCGTGTCCTCTGTCAGGGACTCAGGTGAGTCCAAGTGCCTCCTCTTGCACTTACATTTGTGAGGAACCTCCTCGGGGGGGGCTGTCCGAGGATGCCTCACCAACCACATCCTGTTCCTCTAAGGGAAGCATCTGGGTTGTAGGCGCAGGCTGTCCCTGGGGCCGGGTGATGGAAGGTAGGCCCGCCTGAGAGGGAGTGATGGGTGGAACCGCAGCAGGAGCCTGGGGCTTCGAGTCCCTCGAAAGTCCCTCTCCACAACATGGAATGCCGAAGGAGAACTGCTGTCACTATGCTCCGAGAGCAGCCCCTTCGGATCCGAGGTACGGACCAGAGCCGGCGCCAATGCATTCGGATCCGAAGGGCCAGTGTGCTCTGACCGAGACAGAGCTGAAGATACACTAACACCTACGGATCCGAAACTCAGCTCATGGCTCCGAGAGCTTGGATCTGAAAACGGACCCGATAAGCTCGAGGGTATGGTCGGAGCCGAAGAAGGGAGTACTATTGGCATCGAGCCTCCCTCGGCTCCAATGCTGCCTGGATCCGACAGCTCCAAACCCCAGAAGTGGGTCAGAGAAGGAGCAATAGGGGTGAAAAAGGGGGTCAAGCCCCCCCCGGAGGAGGGGGAGGCAGGATCACTCCCATCTGCAGTTGGGCCTGAAGAAACCTACGCATCATCCGGCCCATATCTGCATCTGACAAGCTTTTGTAGACCTTGAGGAGGCCACCAAGGCAGGCCTGGAGTGACGCCTCGAAGGCGACTGAGTCTCCTCCTCCTCTGACCCCCAGAGAAAAATGGGGGGGGTGGAGCCGGGAAGGAGAAGGCCCAGAGGCCCTAGGAGAGACTAGCTGCTTCTCTGGTGGAGCCAAACAGGAAGCTTCGGCTCGCCGCTTGTGGAGCCTGTCCTTTTTTCTCTCTGTCCTAGATGCCCTCTCCTCCTGAACCTTAGTGGGAGGGTGAGTCCCGGCCAGGGGAGCAGGGATGGCGGGTGGAACCGCTGCAGTAGCAGCCGGTGCCGCCAAGGGAGAAGAGGACGAAGCCGAGACCGGGGGCAGAAGTCCCGCCAGAATCAGCTTCGACGTCCTATCTCTCAAAGCCCTGGGGTTGAAGGCTGCACAAATCATGCAGCCCGATGAAAGGTGGTCAACCCCAAGGCAGATAACACACCGAGTGTAACCATCCACCGGGGATAGCTTAAGGCCACATTCGCTGCATTTAGAGAAGAATGTTTTAAGGGCCTTGGCCATAATTGTAACAAGGGCCTAACCCAAACACACCTTCACACACACAGGAAGAGGGAGACTAGTAAACTGAGAAAATATAAAGATTTAACACAAAAACTTGGCTAAAACAACTACAAAAGGGAACAATACTCAATCGCTAACAGTTAAACTAAAACTAGGTAAAAAAAACAGAGGAAAATTTTCTTCAAAAACTCACGAAACCCTACGCCTGGAACTCGTTCTAGTTGCTTGAATAAGCCGTGGCAAACAAGATCTGAGAACTGAGGAGGATGGCAGGGGATTATGGGTAAGAGGGATGAGCTTGGAGCTCGGATCATAGCTGAATAAAGCTGACGGCTCGGATCCGATTCGGATCCGATACCCACAGGTTGATGAACAAATGAAGTTAACTACTTCAGATCTGTGAAATATTACTCCTAAGTGACAGTCTCATATTGGAGTCAGTATTGAGGACTGAAGCTCCTTAGTTATTGACTCAGGATAGTAAGAGACATCACATTTTACTTTTGGCAGTCTGTTGGGGTATTGGCCAGAAGTCACATTTATTGGTGGCAGTAGGGTGGGGTAATGGCAGGACATCACACAGCTCATAGTATTTTCTGAGTGACTGAGAAATCTTAGTGTTCTCCCACTAAAAAACTTGCACATTCAAGAATAAACCTCACAGAAAGACAAAACCAAACAGGAATAGTCAGAAATTAGTAGTTATGTACTCACCATAACATTCCATCTGAGTAGGTAGTTCATTTGTCTGCAACCTGTGGGTTACGGATCCGATATCGAATCCGAGCCGGCAACTTGTTTCAAGCTAATGGATCCGAGCTCCTAGCCCCTCCCTTCACCCATAATCCCCTGCTAACCCTCCATGACCTCAGATCGAGTTTGCCTCTCCATATATATCCAAGAAAGGATACCTAAAAAACTAATAGATCCAAGAAGTTCAGGGGGAAGGAGGGGGGGATGGTTGCAGACAAATGAACTACCTACTCAGATGGAACGTTATGGTGAGTACATGACTTCTAAATCTGAAGAAGGAATGTTCATTTGTCAGCAACCTGTGGGACAGAGTCCCCAGCTACCTGCACCCTGGGTGGCCATCATGGAAGGATATTACGAAGCACCGCAGAGCCAAAGGATGCTCTCCCTCTAGAAAGCAGGTCTAGCTTGTAGTGGTTGATAAAGGTATGAGATGAAGCCCAAGTGGCTGCAGAACAAATATCATCCAAAGGAACTCTAGACTTGAAAGCCGCAGAAGTAGAAATGGAGCGAGTGGAATGAGCATGAACTCCTTCTGGTGTGGATCTACCCGAGGCTTGATAAGCTAGCAGGATACATTGGGAAATCCAGCGAGATAAAGATACTTTAGAGATAGCTTTCCCCAAGTTAAATTTGGCAAAGGAAACGAACAGCTGGTCGGATTGTCTATGGCCAGCCGTCCTATGGGTATAAAAATGAAGCTGTCTATGAACATCCAATGAGTGCAGCTTGTATTCACCCTTATTTTGATATTTAGAGAAGAAAACCGGTAAATTTATGGATTGGTTTATGTTGGTTTCTGATGCTATCTTGGGAAGAAAGGAGGGATTGATCCTGAGGTACACTCTATCAGGGTGAAAAGTCAGGTATGGAGGTTTTACAGAAAGAGCCTGAAGTTCCGACACTCTTTACGCTGAAGTAATGGCTACAAGGAATGCCGTTTTCCATGACAAGAATTTAAGATCCACTGAAGCAGCGGGTTCAAAGGGTGGAGCAGTCAAGGCTTGAAGAACTAAAGTAAGATCCCATGGGGGTACGGCTTCTTTTACAGGAGGTCTAAGTAAAAAGGTACCCTTGAGAAAGGTTTTACACAATTTGGCTGACATCAAGGATCCTGTATCATGTCCCACATGATAATGAGAAATGGCTGCCAATTGCACTTTGACAGTTGAACAACTAGCACCTTCTTGAAAGAGTTCAGTTAGGAAGTCTAAAATGGATGGAAGAGGAGCCGTAAAGGGATCTAGCTTCATGGCTCCCAGATGGAAAAACGTTTCCATTTGCTGTGATATACCTTCCAGGTGGAGGGCTTATGTGCTGCCATGAGGATGGCTTTGACTGGTGAAGAGATACCGGGAGTCCTAACTAGGAGTGGAACTGGATCAACCAAGCTGTCAGTTTCAGATTGTCCAGGTTTGGAGTTGGCAAGTCCAATGGATGGGAGATGAGATCCGGGATGGGATCTAGAATCCAAGGGTGATTCACAAGGTGAGACCACAGGTAAGGGAACCAAATTTGTCGAGGCCAGAATGGGGCAATGAGAATCATCTTGCTCCCCAACCGCGAGGCTTTCTGTAAGAGTTGTATCATCATTGGAAGAGGAGGATAGGCATAGAGTAGACCGGGTGGCCAAGCATGCACCAGAGCGTCTCTTGGAGATTCCCCTGGTGGGGGAATTAGAGCGAAGAAATTGTTGCATTTGGCATTTGATGGAGATGCAAAAAGATCACAGCAGGGTTGCCCCCATGTTGCAAATATCTGCTTCGCTACTAGAGGATTGAAAGACCACTCGTAGGGGGTAAGAAGGGTGTGGCTGAGCTTGTCCGCTAGGATGTTGGTCCTCCCCGGAATGTGCATTGCAATCAGAAAGCGGTTGGTGGAGATCGCCCATTCCCACACTCTCATGGCTTCGAGGCAAAGAGGATAAGATCTGGTTCCCCCCTGTTTGTTGATATACCAGACCACTGACATGTTGTCCGAGTGAATTGCAATCATTCCTGCGGGGAGGAAGCTCTGAAGTGCTTGCAACGCTAACAGCACCGCTCTCATCTCCAGGACGTTGATATGCAGGGAGTTCTCTGTATCGTTCCACGTGCCTTGGACTGTCCTGCCTGAGTAATGCCCCCCACCCGAGGCGGGAAGCGTCTGTGGTCCATTGCAGGACTCGCATGTTCAAACGGGCGCATGGAAGGAGTGTAATCGCTGCTGCCATGGAGCCTAGTGCCCTCAGGATCAATTCCGCTGGTGAAGCCTCTGAATGAAGGATAGCCCGCACATGAAGTTGAAGATTTCTGATTCTCTCCGCAGTTAGGAAGGCTCGCAAATCTCTGGTGTTTATTCTGGCACCTATAAATTCTATGATCTGTGTTGGAGCCAGTAGGGATTTGCCGACATTGATAGTAATGCCTAGTTATGGGGCTAGATGGAGAAAGAAGTCTCTGGCTGAGCAAAGTAGATGCCTTTTTGGTGCGGTCAGGAGCCAGTCGTCCAGGTACGGGAAGACCTGAATTCCCTGGAGTCTCAGGTGGGCCGCAATCACTGCTAACACTTTGGTGAACAACCGGTGGGCTGTGGTGAGGCCAAAGGGAAGGACCCTGAACTGGTAGTGACTGGCTCCCAGCCGAAAGCGAAGGAACCTCCTGGATCATTTGTCCATTAAGATGTGGTAATACGCATCCTTGAGGTCTATAGAGCACATCCAATCATTCTCCCTCAGAAGGGGGAGGATAGATTGAAGAGTGACCATTCAGAATTTTTCCTTGGTTACTGACAGGTTAAAACGGGAAAGGTCTAGGATGGGTCTCAGATCCCCCGTCTTTTTTGGCACCAAAAAGAACCTGGAGTAGAACCCTAATCCGAGCTGGTCTTGGGGGATGGGCTGGATGGCTCTTTTTCCTAGCAGCTGCTGTATTTCTGCGGCTGTGGCCTCCCTGTGATCGGGTGGTACATCGGGGAGGTTCTTGGATTGGGGGACATGGAGAATTGGTATTTTGTACCCTCTGGATATGATGCAAAGCACCCAGCGGTCTGTTGTGATGGACTCCCATGCCGCTAGATGCTTCGAAAAATGCCCCCCGACTGCCTCCAGAGTGGAGCAGCCGGGCAACTCCTCAGGGCTGCTGCGTGGGCCATTCAGAGAAAGGTCCTCTGGACCTGAAATTTCTCTGAGCCCCTCTGCCCCTAGGGCGACGTCCTCCCTGTCCACCTCTGCCACGGTAGGACTGGTTGTCCAGAGCTGGTTGGGAATGTTGTGATTTTCAGAACCACATCTTCTTCTGACCCTTTTGGTTCCTTGAAAAGGACCGCTGGGGAGCAGAGAAGCGGACTCCGATGGCAGACAACGTCTTCCCGTCCTTCTCACTCTGGACAAGCGTCTCGCGAACTGTTTTGCCAAAAAGGGCAGAACCAATCAAAGGGGGCGTTCGCGAAGGATGCTTTAAAGGGCTCCGTAAAGTTGCAATGACGGAGCCAGGCCTGACGTCTCATGACTAGGCCTGCTCCGCTGGCCCTAGCGGCTCCCTCTATGGCGTGGGACAATAGCTGCATAGAGGTGATTGAAAAAGATCTCAGAGTGGCCATTCGGGTGGAGTACAATTGTTTATCCTCCTCTGACATGGACTCAGGGGGGATGCAGCGTATTCTTTGATAAGATCCCGCTGCATCCTGATGACATGTGCCATATAGTTCAGAGACCTTACTGAGAAGGTCGCTGAACTAAAGACTCACTTCCCTAAGTGATCCATCAAATGGGACTCTTTGCTCGGTGGATGGACTGAGGGACTCTCCTGAGCCAATTCCCTCTTTGTGGCTGCCGCCGTCAACATGACATCTACAGGGGGGCCTTTACTCCAATGAGACCGGTCTGAGGGGGGGCTAAGAATCCTATCCGGTCATTTGGGTATTGGCTCCACGGTGTCCGGATCCTTCCATGCCCTGGTGGTAATAAGGTCCACCAGGGGATCGTCTGGAGGGGACACCCAGGAGGTAGACGGGCCTGCCACGAATGCCTCCAGAAACATGGACTCATCAGAGGAAGACTTCGGGGCAGACCACCCACCTCTGATTCTTAGCATCTCCATGATGTCTCCAAAGGAGACATCTTCAGGGGGTGATCTTGGGGAGCCTTCCCCTTCCTCCAAGTCCGTGTCCTCGGTTAAGGACTCAGGGGAGTCCACGTGCCTCCTTTTGCACTTATGCTTGCGGGGAGCTTCCTTGGGGGGACTGTCCGAGGAGGCCTCACCAGCAACATCTTGTTCCAATGGAACTATCTGTGACATTGAAGCAGGCTGTTCCTTTGGCCGGGTGATGGAAGCCTGGCCCAGCAGAGAGGGAGTGCAGGGAGGAGTCGCTGCAAGGACCGGGGGTCTGGATGCTCTCAACAGAGCCCTCTCCACAACATCGAATGCCGAGGGAGAGCCACTCTCCAATGGATCCGAAAGTCGGCTCCCACTTGGATCCGATGAAGGGATCGGAGCCGGCGCCAAGACCGTCAGATCCGAGGGACGAGTGTGCTCCGACCTGGACGGAGCCGAAGGCACACTGAATCCCCCGGATCCGAAGCTCGTACCACGGCTCCGAGAGGTCGGATCCGACAGACTCGAGGGTAGTGTCGGATCCGAAGTACCAAGTACTGTCGGCGCCGACCCACCCCCGGCTCCAAGGCTGCTCGGCTCTGAGCGCTCCGAACCCAGGTAGCGGGTCGGAGAAGGAGCAATTGGGTGGAAAAAAGGTGTCGAGCCCCCCCCACTGAGGGGGGGGAGACAAGAGCACTCCCATCTGCAGCTGGGCCTGGATGAACCTTCGCATCATCCGGTTCAAGTCTGCATCAGATAAACTGAATGTGGATCTCGAAGAGGCCACCGAGGCAGGTCTGGAATGCCGCCTCGATGACCTCGACGGAGATCGGGTCTCATCCTCCTCGGGCCCTGGGGAGAAAGAAGGGGATCGGAGCCGAGGAGGAGGAGACCTAGAAGCAATGGAGGGAGAAGCCCGCTTAGCTGGCGGGGCCGAAACGGAGGTCTCGGCCCGCCGCTTGTGGTGCTTCTCCCTCCGTTTCTCCCTCCTGGCCTCCCTGTCCTCCGACACTTTAGCGGGAGTTTGAGTCCCAGTCGGAGGCAGGGGGGCAGGAGTGGCAACCATCACAGGCTGTGATGGAGCCACAGGAGTAGCAGAGGTAGCGGAGGCCGAAGCTGAATCCGGGGTAGAAGTCCCGCCAGGACCAGCTTCGACCTCCGTTCTTTCAGTGCCCTGGGGTTGAACGCTGCACAGATAGTACAGCTCGAGGTGAGGTGTTCAACCCCAAGGCACCGAACGCACCGAGTGTAGCCATCAGCCGGGGAGAGCTTATGGCCACACTGGGTACATTTAGAAAGTATGGCTTTTGGGGCCTCAGCCATTCCCTTTTTTTTTTTTTTTTTTAAACTAAAAAAGAAGAAAAACAACTACACACACAGGCCCCAAAAGACACACAACAAACACTCACACACTAGCGACCAGCGAAGGGAGGGTATTAACTAAAAATTAAGGAACCTAACATAGACACTCTTTACAAATATTACTTTAAACTAAAAAGAATTTCCTGACTAGAAATAATTCGAAAAGTTAACTTTTTTTCCACTTATCTGACAGAGCTCAAAAAGATCCAGCCATCACAAGTGCGGCAAACTAGATCTGAGGTCATGGAGGGTTAGCTTGGGATTATGGGTGAAGGGAGGGTCTAGGAGCTCGGATCCATTAGCTTGAAACAAGTTGCCAGCACGGATCCGATATCAGATCCATAACCCACAGGTTGCTGACAAATGAACATTCCTACTTCAGATCTGAGCTTTCCTCTTGATTCAGAATGATAAATCGGAGGAAAAAACTCTGCATCTGTCCCTATTTTCTTCTGTCCAGATTCAGTACCTTGAATCTCTTCAGGAAAAAAAATGTATCCATTTCTGTTTTATCAGAGACTACTTTACAAGAAGGATAAATAGCCTGAATTAAACTCTAAGCCAGATCCAGTAAATTACTGCTGTCCAGGGAAATCTGAGGAAGAGTAGATACATGCTTAATTTTCTGTTTCTTTTTGACAGGAAAACTGGAACCAAAAGTATTACTGATGGCAGCAGCTGCTTCCCCAGGTATGAGTACAACATTCTGACAAAACAGGGAAGTATTCCCTGTTCCCTCTCCCAGGACCAACAAGAGTAGCTCTACCTTGCCACCGAAGGGACCCCAACAACCACTGAGGATAAGTCTAACCTGCAGTCCACAGTCACTCTACATGCTACACCAGAGGGATCCATGGTAAAAGAGACTTAGGGACACAGGTGGACAGTGGTCTCACCTTCGATAACCACATCGCCACAACAGTCAGGAAATCCTATGTGGCACATCTCATCACTAACGGCCTTTCATCCAGAAAAAAGGAGGTCATTGTCCCACTGTACTCATCCCTCATTAGACCCATTATAGAATACAATGACCCGTTTGGTATGTACCTCTCAAGACATCTGCAACAACTGGAAAGGCCGCAGAAATACCTCGCTAAAAGAATCACAGGCCTAAAGCAGATGCCCTACGCTGACCGTCTTAAAAAACTCCAGCTATACTCTGTCGCATATCGTCTACTCAGAGGTGATCTCTGCTTAACATACAAAGCCATGTCAAACCCAGAGCTGTTGGACATGCTACACTTAAAGAAATCCCAATCCCTCAGAGCCACACACTCCAGGGATCTAAACCTTGTCATCACAATAAACAAAACATGCTGGAGGGATTGGTTCCTGACCCAGGGACTCCCCAGACTCTGGAATACATTGCCCATACATGTCAAGCAGAGTGCCTCTTTGGCCCTCTTCAAAAGGAACCTTGACGATTGGATGGGAGAAAGGAAATTCACCCCAGGGATCACTTCAGTCACCCTGCTAGGCAGGGGTCAAAGGGAAGTAAATAGTGTGGGAAGAAATAGCCAGGGAATTGTTATGGCTAAGCTTGTATAGGCCCTAGGGCTGATAGCCTAGTACCAACCTATGAACCTATGAAGATGAGTAGTCTGAGGTACGGCTAATGGCCACAGCAAAGTCACCCACCTGCAGCTAAGCCAAACTGCTAGTTGACAATGATCATTTTCTTAACTTTTTCTTTTTGTGGCTGAAAGAAGGAATGACCATTGTACCGACAGATTGTTCCACTGTCAAGCTGTAAATGGTGCCTCTTTCCCAGGGAAAGCAAGCAACAAATGCCAGTAAAAACCAAAAGTCTTTAAAAAACACTTTTTTTCCAAAAAACAAACACAGTAAAAAGCAATTTAAAAAACTGCCAGCCACACAAGGTAAAACAACCACAAATTCACAGAAAAATGGTTTACAGTTATTTTAAACAACTTTTGAACTGATAATGTGATAGTCTGTTAAAACACAAACTTCAAACTTTAAAATAACATCCCCAAAGAGGAAAGTATTAACAATAAACAAAAAATAAATAAGGGAAGTTTGTTTTTTCCCAAAGGGAACTTACCTGCCAGCAAAGGAACAATGCAAGTCAAATGTCAGTCCTCAAAAGCCTCAGAAGAGTGTAGTCTTCAGTGGTAGTAAAGCTCAGAACTGCTTTGTGCCTAAACTTGTCTTTTAGTCACCTTAGCTCAAGCTATCAGATAATTTGGTTATGTAGAAGATGCCCTAAAGCTTTGGAAGCTGGCCAGCTGTCATATCCTTGGCAGGATATAACCCATATAGCCTGGACTGCTGCAACAGTGATCAATATGAAGTACATTTAAAGCTTTTGCAAAGTCGAGAAATAGGATACCAGTGGATAACCCAGGGCTATCACCATGGTCATAAAGTCATAGAATTCACACAAATTTAAAGTTGATCTTACTTTGACAAAGCCATGTTGAATGACATTAATGCATGGTAAACTGCCATCAGAATTTCATAGCATATCAATGAGCTATCTTCTGAAGCATTTCTCCTAGTATAGATATCTTGCTGAGGTGATAGCCACCAGAAAAAAAAGTTTTACATGAAAGAAATGTCAAGTTTACCTTAGCTGCAAATTCAAAAGAAGGAAGGACTAGAGCTTGTAAGATCATAGTCAGATCCCAAGGGAAAGTCTGATCCTTGATCACGGGCAAAGTAAAAAGGTACCTCTCAGGAACATTTTACAAAGTTTAGATGAAGTCAGGGATGATGAATTTTCCCAAATATGAAAATTAGAAATAGCTGCTAGCTGAACTTTTACAGTGGAATAGCTGGCTACACTATGGAAAAGGGAAGCCAAGAAATACAAAACTTTTGAAATGGGAGCACTAAAGGCATCTTCCATTACCACTTCCATTTACTCTTGTAGATTTTCTGGTAGAAGCCTTGTGAGTAGAAATCAAAAATTTCTGGACTGGGGATGAAAGCCTGAAATGTCTTGCCATCATCAGAATTGAAGAAACCAGTTGGTTAATTTCAGTCCTTGGAGATCCAGGTGAGTGTGCCCTAAGGGGTGAGAGAGAAGATCTGGAACCAATTTCAGAGTCACCAGCAAGCAAATCAGATATGACCAAATAAAGGTGAACCAGATTTAATGACGCCAGAAGGGTGCAATGAGGATAACTTTGCTCTTCAACCTGTATGCTTTCTGCAGGAATTTGGGGATCAAGGGAATTGGAGCAGAAGCATAAATTAGACCGGGGGGACAAGCATGGACTAGACATCCCTTGGTGACTGTCCTTGCGGAGGGATGATGGCAAAGAAACTGCTGCATTTACTGTTGAAGGAGGATGCAAACAAAGTGCAGCAGGGTTGACCCCATTTGAGGAAAATCATATTTGCCACTGACTGATTCAGAGACCACTCGTGAGGCATCAAAAGAACTTTGCTGATTCGGTCTGCCAGGATGTTGGTCTCCCCTGGAATGTGTGTTGCAGCAAGAAATTGGTTGGTAGAGATCACCTATTGCCACACCTTCACAGCTTCTCAACACAATGGATAAGATCTGGTTCCTCCATGTTTGTTGATGCACCAGACTACTGACATAGGTTCATAGGTTCATACTAGGCTATCTGCCCTAGGGCATTTATAAGCCTAGCCAGAGTATGTTTGGCTTTCGCCACCCATTTTAAATTAATTTTGCTATGCCCTTTTCGAGGTTAGTATACTGTGCCTCTGTCTAACAGTGACACAGAAGTGATACCCGGGGTAAACCTACGATCTCCCATCCACTCATCAAGATTCCTCTTGAAGAGAGTCAATGAGGGACTCTGCCTAACCTGGACTGGGATTTTATTCCATAGTGAAGGGAGCCTCTGGGTTATGAATCTGTCCCTCCAGCATGTCCTATTTATTTCAGTGCTGAGGTTCAAGTCTCGAGCGTGTAGCTCGATGGGATTTGGATTTTTTGAGGTGCAGCATGTCCCTTAATTCCGGGTTGGACATGGCCTTATAAGTCAGGCACAGGTCACCTCTGAGCAGTCGGTATGCCACTGAGTAGAGCTGGAGTTTCTTTAACCGGCAGCATATGGCATCTGTTTGAGCCCTTTGATCCTCATGGTGAGGTACTTTTGGGGTCTTTCCAGTTGCTGCAGGTGTTTGGTAAGGTACATCCCAAAAGGGGCATTGTACTCGATTATGGGCCTGATGAGGGATGAGTAAAGAGGCACGATGACCTCCCCTAATCTAGATGTAAATCCCTTCATGATTAGGTGGGCTATATAAAATGTTTTTCTAACCACTTTGGCCACGTGGTTGTCAAATGAGAGATTGCTATCAACTTGGGTCCCCAGGTCCCTAATGACTTCTTCTGTACTTAATGGATTACCACCTATGTGGTAATTTGTGGGCACTTTGTTTTTGCCAAAGGGGATGACTATACACTTTTTGGCATTTAGCTTGAGGCCATGGCTCTGGCACCAGTTGTCTGTTTCTATGAGGCCCTTTTGGAGGATGCTTGTGTCG
Organism: Protopterus annectens; assembly: GCF_019279795.1. Taxonomy (NCBI): domain Eukaryota; kingdom Metazoa; phylum Chordata; order Ceratodontiformes; family Protopteridae; genus Protopterus; species Protopterus annectens. The sequence goes on along the minus strand of NC_056735.1, from coordinate 1,379,950,779 downwards.
GCTGGAGAGTCGATTATGGCACCCAGTTTGCAGTCATCTGCGAACTTGGTCAGCCACAGTCCTTCCATGTTGGCCTGTACCACCGAGAAATGTATACCAAACAAGAGAGGTCCCAGGACTGAGCCTTGTGGGATGCCACTTGTAACTGGTTTGGAGTCTGACATGGCTCCAGCAATTCTAACCATGTGGGTTTTGTCCTTGAGCCAGTTTGCAACCCATCTAGTGACACAGGGGTTTATATTTAAGCTGGTGAGCTTATCTATAATGCCCGAGTGGGGTATTGTATCGAAGGCTTTTGCGAGGTCCAGATAGGCTGTGTGGACCACCTTCCCTTCGTCAATGGCCTTGGTGACTGTTTCAAAGAAGTCAACCAGGTTTAAGAGGCAGGATCAGCCCTTAACAAAGCCAAACTGGGTAGGATCCAGTGTCTGTAGGTCCCCAATATCTTTATTTATGAGGTCCATAATGATCCTTTCCATAGCTTTGCAGACCAAGCTAGTCAGGCTTATGGGGCGATAGTTTCCAGGGTCTGTTGAGGCACCACCTTTGTGGAGAGGGACCACTGTTGCTGTACGCCACTCTTTGGGTACATATCCTGTAGTAAGGCTGAGATTGAACAGTAGTTTTATGTTTGGGTTTAGCTCTTCTTGGAGTTCATGTAGGATGCAGCCTGGGACACCGTCTGGTCCCATTGATGCTGTGTTTTTTGCTTTGGAGAGGGCGGCTCCCACCTGAGCATCTGAGATGTCGGGGGGGCAGCACTCTGCTGGGATAGATATTTGCCCTTTTGGTGGGGAGGGGGGGGGGGGAGTTTGCGCTGAACCTGTCAGCTAGGATGTTGGCAATGTCTGTGGGATCAGTGTATTTTTTGTCATTTTGGACTAATTCTGAGTATATCTGTGAATTCCCACCCATATTGTCTGATGGTACTGCAATGGTTCCTAGAGGAAGTAAGCTGTGAAATGTTTGAATGCTACAAGGACCACTCTCATCTCTAGGACGCTGATATGCAATTTGGTCTCCTGAAGAGTCCACACACCCTGGATGGTCCAACCCAGAAAATCCCCCACCCCACACCATCTGGGAAGCATTTGTCGTCAGTGTGGCTTTGGGAGGGGGAAGAACAAAGAGCCATCCCTGGGTGACTTCTGAGGAATGAAGCCACCAAAGAAGGGAGTATCTGCATACCAGTGACAGTTTGATCAGAAAGTGTAAAGGATGCCTGTGTAATGACCACTGGACTGCTAGTGTACACTGTAAGAATCTCATGTGGAGGCGTGCTGTAGGTAACAGAGTTACTGTGGCTGCCATCAAGCCCAAAGCCCTGTGCACTAAATTTGCTGTGGGAGCTGGTACAGCTAGAATCTGATTGATATGTAGTCATAAATTTGCAGTCTAGTCTGGTGTAAGGTAGGCCCGGGTTGATGTTGTGTCCAGATGTGCTCCCGTGAAGTCTATGGTCTGTACTTGTTGCAACTGGGACTTTGTTTGTTGATTGTTATGCTGAGAGCAGGAGCTAGCTGTAACAGATAATCCATGGCTTGAATGAATACATGCCTGGTTGGTGCGGTTAGGAACCAGTTGTCCAGATATGGAAACACATGGAATCCCGGCAGCCTGAGATTCACTCCGACAACCACTATGCATTTGGTAAACACCCTGGGGGCTGTAGTGAGACCAAACAGACCTGATTTGAAATGGCAATGGCTGGCTCCCTGCCTAAAATGAAGGTAACTTCTGGAGTGCATGTCCATTTTGATGTGGTAGTGCGCATCCTTCCTATCGATAGAGCACATCTAGTTGTCCATTCTCAAAAGAGGTAGACTGGACTGGACTGTGACCATCCTGAATTTTGAATTCCTTATCGATTTGTTCAGAGATGTCAGGTCCAGAATCGGCCTCAAGTCGCCTGTCTTTTTTTGTACTAAAATGAATCTTGAGTAAATGCCCAATCCTATCTGGTCGGGAGGGACCTCCTGGATGACTCTTTTATGAATCAGTTTTGAAATTTTTTGAGCTGCCTTCTTCCTCTGATTGCGTGGAACAACAGGGAGGCGAGTCATTGGTTTGAGGTTTTCTGAAAAGGGAATGAAGTATCATCTGCATACGGTCATTTGTGATGGCTGCCCAGGCTTGTGGGTGTAAGAAAAAGTGCCCTTGACTGTTTAGAGAGGAGGGCAGTTAGGCAACCAATTAGGAGCGCTGTAAAGGTCTTTCTGAGAAAGAATCTCAAGATCCTGGGTTCTGCGGGCAGCATCTCTCATTGTAACTCTTACCCCATCTGCCTCTGGAGGAAAAATCTCCCTGAGATTCCTGAAAAGGACCTTGAGATTTCTTGAACCACAATTTTCCCCCCACAACAGTTCCTGCAGCAGGAACTTTGTGGAGCAGAAAAACAGATTCTGATGGCAGAAAAGGTCTTCTCATCTTTCTCACTATGGAAGAGTGTGTCTCTGACTGTTGGGCTGAACAAAGATGATCCATCGAAGGGTGCTTCGATGAATGACACCTTGAAATGTTCCACAAAGTCACACAGCCGCATGAAGGTATGGTGCCTAATGGTAATGCCCGAACTGGCCACCCAAGAGGCTCCCTCTACAGAGTGGGAATTCAACCTCATGGACGCATTATATAGCAATTGTAGAGTGTCCATTCTGTAAGAAAAGGTCTTCTGTTCCTCACTAGACATGGACTCTGGATTACAGCTTGAAAGTTCTTTGACAAGGTCCCTCTGTAGCCTAGTAAAGTGAGATAAGTAGTTTAATGCTTGTAAGCTGAAAGTGGCCGAAGTGTAAATCTCTTGCCAAACTTATCCATAGCCTTAGATTCACTGTTAGGGGGATGAACAGTGGAGCGTTCCTAAGCTAGCTCCTTCCCAGTGCCTGCTGCAACCACCATGGCATCTACTGGAATCCCTTTCTCCAATGTGTCCTATCTGTAGGTGCACTGAGAATTTTGTCAGCTTTTTTTGGTATGGGCTCCACAGTATCAGGTTCCTTCCATGCCTGGTAGATACAGGGTCAATAACAGCATCTGCAGGGGGGACACCCAGGATGTAGATGGGCCAGAACTGAAAGCCTCCAACAGCACTGTTTCTTCTAGGGTGGGGTTTTTAGGTAGACTGACCCACCAGAGTATCTCTAGGATGTCCACAAAAGAAACATCCTCAGGTGGAGAACCTGGGGACCCCTCCCCTTCCTTGCACTGTCAGTAGTGATTTATTCCTGGGGGGGATCCAGGTGCCTCCTTTTACACCATCTTTTCTGAGAAACTTCCTCTGTGGGATGCGCTTGGAAGGTGTCAGAAGAAAATTGGGGTTCCACTGATGGAATGGCTTGGAGGCTTCCTAGGGCCAACTGTCCCCATGGTAGATGAGAGGCCTCAGACAGAGGATCCATGCTGAAGGAGAAAGAACTGAGGCTCTCCTAGGATGAGGAGGACCCTTTCCACCACTTCGAAGGCAGAGGGAAGTGGAGCACACAAGGGTCATCCCTCCGAAGCCAACGTTATTGGAACAAACACACCCCTGAGCACCCATTACCATCCTTTCCAAATGAGGAGTCAGTGCCGAGCTGTCAAACGACAAGGTTCCGAGGGGAAGTGACAGCACTGAAACCTTTAGGGACCAATGTTCCTGAAGGATGGATTGGAGAAGGAGCTATAGGGTGAAATGGGAAAAGTCTGCTCATGGATCCAGTAGGAGATAGAAATTGCAAAACCTCTAATACTGCCTCATCAGCCTATCCATGTAATTCTTGGATAAACTATGAGAGGACCTGGTTCAGGTCTGAGCTGGCGAGTAGAGCATGAGGTGGAGGAGACCAAGGTAGAGATGAGAGGGTCAGTTCCAAGGACTTTGGCACCTTTTTGACAGACTAGGAAAGAGATGAAGAAGACCTGTCTGGGGGAACATTTCCTGGCTTCCTGAGTCTCCTTGTGTTTTCTGGGAGGGGGGGGGGGCTGAGTCCCTGAAGTGGAAGGAACAGAAGAGGAAGACAAAGGAAGCAAACCCTTGAAAATGAGTTTGTTCATCCAATCCACCAAAGCACATGGATGAAAATCGTAGCAAACAGCACAAGAGCTATCTAGATAAGTAGGCCCTAGACAGTGCATGCACTCCCTGTGGGCATCGGATAACAGGATATTGTGCCCACAGGAATTGCATTTCTTAAACCTTAACAATTTGTCTGACTTAGTATCAGATTTAGACTCTGCCATAATTAACTAGTAAACAGTTTTTTTTTTTTTACTAACCATATATATATATATATAAATATATATTTATAGGTACATATATATATATATATATATATATATATATATATATATATATAGATATATATATATATATATATATATATATATATATATATATGTATATATGGATCTAGGACTATTTACCAAAATCACTATTTACCGAAGCACAAACGCTCGCGCACAGTTTTGCGAAAGTGCTTTTCACCGAAAATGTACTTTCCCGAAACATTAATAAAAAAATAAAAATAAACTTAAAAAAAAATTAAAAAAAAGAACAACATTAATCATGTTTAAGCAGGGGGGCAAGCCCCCCTGCACCCCGCTACTTTTATATTCTCACTCTAAGATCACACTACAGTGGGGAAAAGGGAATATTCCCTTATCCCCACTGTGCCGCAATCTCACCAATGGCCCTTTTGTGATGTTTTTTTTACTTTTTTTATTTCTGTTTCGCGAAAGTGCATTTTCAGTGAAAAAAGCACTTTCGCGAAACTGTGCGCGAGCGTTTGTGTTTCGGTAAATTGTGGATTCAGTAAACAGTCCTGGACCCATATATATATATATATATATATATATATATATATATATATGTGCATATATATACACACACACACAAAGAGACAGAGAGAGAAGGCGGGAAGGAAGCTAGGATGGACAGAAAAACTCGACTAACCAGCAAGCACAAAGGTAAGAAAAAACGGAATCAGTGTAGGTAAACAGAGCTACGAGAAAAAAAAAATTGTAATCACTAATCTTTGCTAAATCACCCAAAACACTGGAGCAGCAAACAAGATCTAAGGTAGGCTGGTTGAATGAGACATTATGGGTAGGAAGGGAGGAATTTGAGCTTCAAATCTCCAGCCTGGAAGATGGCAAAGTTGGATACGAGCATCGGATCCAAGACCAATAGGTTGAGGAAGAATGAAAATGACAACATCAGATCAAGCAATTCATGTTTACAGTTAATATGCACAAGTTCAAAGTTCACATAAAAGAGTTCAGTACATATACAAAGGTAATATTATAAGTAGCACAGGTAGATGAAAGGTTATGATAAATGGGCAATTTATACAAGGCTATTGCAAACATTACACTATATACATTATATAATTTTTACTGTGTGTTGTGTAAAAACATTCCAAGCTATACAATATATACATTTGTGTGTGTGTGTGTGTGTGTGTGTGTGTGTGTGTGTGTGTGTGTGTGTGTGTGTGCATATGCGTCTGTAAACCATTACGTGCTATATAATGCCTTATGTATCAAAAATAATTAATTTAGTTAGACTGTATGATGGAAGCAAGAGCATATGGATTCCTTATAATGGAGTTCTTTCAAAAATTTGTTAAATGTGTTAAGGGTGTTATTAACTTTTATTTCATTCAGTAAGTAGTTCCAAATGGCAGGGCCTATTCTTGAAAAGTTTTTTTCCTCAATTGCTTGCTTAAATCATGGTCTAGTGAGTATGAAGATATCATCTTGGCTACTTCTACGTGAGTAGCTTTGATCTCTTAGAGGGAAGTTTTCTTTTCAGTTGTTGGCAGTAATCTATTTGTAGAATTTTAAATATTAGCATAGTTAATAGAAGGGTAGCTCCATTGGGAATAGAGAACCAATGGAACATTTTCAGCAAGTCACAATGGTGTGTTTTATGGCTGGTGAGGAGGGTAAATGTATATATTTTTATTTCAGTCGCTTGCAGCTTTGGACAATTGTATGCCGAATACATATTTAGACGAGGATACTACATATTCAACTTTTAGAATTAGAAAGTTTTTGGCTATGGATTTGCAAGAGTCTGAAAAGTGGAGGTTTTTAGATACACTAACACAATTTAAGTTGATACAGAACTTTGGAGGTTATGTTGTTAATGTTGGTAGAGAAGTTAAAGGATGGATTTAAGGTGAGTCCCATGTAGTTTTGCTTCTTTATTTTTATTTATTTATTACTTATTTGATATTAGTTGACCAGGTTAATCCGACTGAGCTGTTGCCCTTTTTCAGCAGAGGCCCTGGAAGAAAAGCACCACTGTTAACACATATGAAAAGTACAGTACAGTATTAAAAAGCTAGTACACAGTTTGCAATTTACAACTAATAATGTAAAAGCACCAAGGTTATGCACAAATTTACACAGTCTACTCAAGAATACCAATACTAACGATGGAGCTACATAGGAACATAGAATAAACATATAAAGGTAGACAGCACAGGTAGTCAAAGATAGATACAAGTAGGGTTCACAGTTAAAGTTGCTGAGTAAGGATGAAGGAGAGCTAGGGTGGAGACAGCTGAAGAAGGGTGTGTGCAGCGGCAGCTCCAGGTGCTTTTTAGAAAGATTTTGGTAGCAGTTTTGAAATGTTTTGGTTGCTTAATGCATCTAATTGTTCATGTTGGTGTGAATGACCTGAGATGTACCTCCCTGGACTACATGAAAAGAAACACGGAAGAGCTCTCTGATCATGTAGCCCAGGCTGGTATGACTCTGACCCTGAGTAGCATCCTGCCCTCACCAAGAATGATACCTCAGTATAAAGAAAAAATTATCAATTTCAACAATTGGCTAAGCTTCTGGTGTCATTCAAATGGGATTCAGTGACTGTCAGCCAGGGACAACATGCTCAACAAGCCACGTTGCTTCACAAGAGACAGCTTGCACTTGTCACCCATAGGCTTTCGAACACTGGCCAAGGCTCTTGCTGCCCCCATAGTGCCTTTTTTAGGCAAGGTTCAAAAGTCAAACCCACCTCCGTAAACAGCACAATTAACAAAAAACTGAGGGTTATGCTACTCAACGCCAGGAGTTTAAATGTGAAAAATGCCCGTGCTCGAAGCACTCCTCAGTATGGAGAACATCAACATCTGTGCAGTAACTGAAACCTGGTTCAAGGCTCCAGAGAGCACCCCAGCAGTACCGGGCTACAACTCATACCACACGTTTTGGCCACAGAATATGGACCGAAACACAAAAGGAGGGATTTTATCCATATTCATCAAGGATACCTACACCTCCAGGTTAGTGGCGCAACATGATACCTCTGAGATCATCCATGTGCAACTAACATCGGGCAAATCTGCAATGCAAAGTGTGGCCTGCTACAGATCACCCTCCATGACCCAGGACAACCACTCCACCTTTCTGGAGACACTGGAAAACATGAAGGCCCTACCGAACATCCTGATATTGGGAGATTTCAATTACCCTACCATTAACTGGGAAAACTACTCAAGTACAATCTCTCAGGCCTATCACTTTCTGGAATTCATCAACTCAAATGCCCTGGATCAGCTGGTAAACTCCCCTACCAGAGGTGAAAACATTTTGGACCTGGCCATCACCAACATGGGCGACAGGTGTTCCACACCAGAGGTCAACCCATCACTGGTTAGATCAGACCATAAACTACTCACTATGGATGTCCACACCCCACCACCACCACCAACTAAGGAAACCACAGTAAAAAACTTTTCTAAAGCAAACTTCACCTTACTTAAGACAGAGGCGGTAAGTTTCACAACCAACACACTAAAGGATAATGCTGCCCAAGATGCAGAAACCTTTACAAATGCACTCTATGAGCACCTACAAGGAGGCATGGATCATGCCATCCCTAGCAAAACCAACACTCACTCCTCTAAGAGAAGGAAACCAGTCTGGTAGACCCCTGCCATAAACAGGCTATGCAATAGAAGGAGGAAACTAGTTCAGAAAAAAAGCAAATCCCAAGAAGGAAAGACATCCCTAATCAGTATCATTAAGAAACTATAGTCCCTCATAAAATCATCCAAGGCTAACTTCGAAAGAAAAATAGCCAAAGATTCAAAAGATAACCACAAAGCCTTCTTTAGCTATGTTAAGAATCTAAGTGGCAACTCACAGATATGCACTGAACTAGTGCAAAATAGCACAAAATATACTGAACCTACTGATATTGCCAACATCCTGGCAGAATGATTCAGTGCAAACTTCACTCCCCTCTCACCCCCAAAAGAGCCTACAACAATACCGGAAAAGTGTAGTGTCCCAGAAATCACAGACGCACAGGTGAAAACAGCCCTTTCAAAAGCCAAAAACACAGCGTCAATGGGGCCAGATGGTGTCCCAGGCTCAGTCTTGCATGAACTACAGAATGAACTAACCCCCCACCTAAACACACTGTTCAACTTCAGCTTCTCTACAGGCTACATGCCCATAGAATGGTGCACAGCATTCCTCTCCACAAAGAAGGGGCCACAACTGACCCTGGTAACTATCACCCAATAAGCCTGACTAGCCTGGTCTGCAAGGCTATGGAGCACATCATCATAGAACTCATTAACAAAGACATTGGGAACCTCCAAACACTTGACCCGACCCGGTTCGACTTTGTTAAGGGCAGATCCTGCCTACTAAACCTTGTTGACTTCATCAAGACAGTCACCAAGGCCATAGTCAAGGGAAAGGTGGTTCACACAGCCTACCTTGACTTCACCAAGGCTTTCGACACCATTCCCCACTCAGGTATTACAGAAAAACTCACCAGCATCAACATAAACCCCTACGTCATGAGATGGGTTGCCAACTGGCTTACAGACAGAACTCACATGGTAAGAATAGCGGGCTCCAGGTCCGACTCTAAACCAGTCACAAGTGGTGTCACGCAAGGCTCAGTCCTGGGACCCCTACTGTTCGGCATATACTTCTCAGAAGTACAGGCAAACACAGGAGGACTATGGCTAACCAAGTTCTCCAATGACTGCAAACTGGGAGCCATAACTGACTCTCCGGCTGACATGGACATCCTCCAAAAGGGCCTTACTGAGATGGTCACCTGGTGTCAAAGTCATGGCCTTAAGCTAAATGCCAAAAAATGCATAGTCATCCCATTTGGGAAAAACAAAACACCCACAAATTGCCACATAGGTGGCAGCCCCCTTAATGCAGAAGAGGTAATAAGAGATCTGGGGACCCAGGTAGATAGTAATCTCTACTTTGACAATCATATTGCCAAAGTAGTTAGGAAATCCTTCTATGTGGCCCATTTAATTACTAAAGGGTTCGCATCTAGAAATAAAGAGGTTATAGTACCCCTCTACTTGTCACTCATCAGACCCATCATAGAGTACAATGCCCCACTTGGGATATACCTCACAAGACACGTCCAACAGCTGGAAAGGCCACAAAAATACCTCACCAAGAGGATTACTGGCCTCAAACATATGTCCTATGCAGCCTGACTGAAATAATTCCAGCTGTACTCAGTGGCATATCGCTTACTTAGAGATGATCTCTGCCTGACTTACAAAGCCATGTCCAACTCAGAATTGATGGACATGCTCCACCTAAAGAAATCCAAGTCATTACGAGCCACGCACTCTAGTGAGCTAAACCTCGCCACAACAATAAATAGAACATGCTAGAGGGACAGATTCCTGTCACAGAGACTCCCCATGCTTGGAACAAAATTCTAAACTACATTAGGCAGAGCCCTTCACTAACACTCTTCAAAAAAACCTTGACGAGTGGATGGGTAACAGAAAATACACCCCCGGGATCACTTCATTGGCTCTGCTTGACAGAGGATCAGTTAATTAATCAATGGGGCAGCAAAAGCCGACACACTCTGACTAGGCTTATAAATGCCCTTCGGCAGATAACATAGTACCTCCCTATGAAACTATGAGCCTAATAGCCAGTGGAAGTTTGTTCCAAGAGAGGGCAGGGGAGTAGCTATAACACTTTTGTCCTATTTTGCTTTTTTGGTTTGTAGATTTGAAGTAAATTTTGGTCTGTGCTTTGGAGAGTCCTGGGAGGGGTGTAGAGGGACACAGGTGAGGAGATGTTGGAACAGAAGGAGGAGATCAGATACAGGATGGTAGGAATTATCTGAAGCTGAGACAGAGGTAGTAGCTGGGGAAATTCTAGTCAGTTCAAGTTTTTAAGAGAAAGGCAATAGTGAGATTTATAGGTTTGATTTGCAGCAATCCTGGCAACTGTATTATACGTAGTTTCTAATTTTAAGAGAAAGTTTATGTATGGAATGCTAGTACACACACCATGAATAAGCATATTAGGTATAGCAGAAATATTCTTGAGGCTCAAGAATGACATTACATTGTTTAAGCAGAGTTGAGTAAGAGTCTGTTTGTCTGAAGCCATTTGCAAAGGTTGGTGAATTCTGCTTGCAGATTAGGTTGTATGTTTTGATGAGTTTTGCATGATTCAAGCAAAAGAATATAATCTGTTTACTTTACGATATTATGCTGAGGGAGGTCCAGATTAATGTCATTTATGAGGAATGAGAATAGTAAAGTAACTAGTACAGATTCTTGAGGTATACCAGTATTCATTTTGACCTGACCAGAGAAAGTGTTAATAAAGAAAATTTGGAAAGTTCTGTTTTCATGATAATTTTTGAACCAAGTTATTGTATTGTCTCCAATGCTGAGTTTTTGAGTGGTTTACAGTTTCAAATATGCTGGTTAGACAAACAAAAATAACTTCAGTAATGAACCCATCAATGATATTGCCAAATATATTGCCTTTGGCTACAAGTAAGGTAGTCATTGTACTAAAGGAGTTTCTGAATTCATTTTTTCATAATTATATTTTTAATAATGCCTTATGTTCAGTTTATACAAATTAAAAAAATGTATTGTGGTCATACGTGCCTAGAAGAAGATCAATATTAACAGGACCCACTAAGCTATCTGTGTTAGTGGCAATAATATACTATGTTACTTCCTCTGGTTTTGTCTTTTACAAACAGTGTTAAGCCATGAGAAGACACTATGCCATTAAATTTGAGCTAAAAGTTGCTCCTCCCTGAAAAGGGTAAATTAAGTCTCCTAATATGTTTTTGAGTCTATTACTTTGTCTAACCCTAATATGAAGGTGCGATGGTTAATGGAATTTATAGATGAACTCCTACAACTAACCATTCAACACACTCTTTCATTACTTATCAGACCTGACACCTCCACAACTACAGTTTCTAGTTTATTAGCAGCCAATACCTGAATGCCAATAATACACTTACAAATAAAAGAACATTTCCTCCCCTGAATTTCAGAATTATTACATTCCATGGGTACACTTTCAGGTACCTTTTAACAAAGTGCTGGTTTGTATTAATAGACTGCTGAATACTATTTGCAATTTCTGCTGGCAAAGTCTTGCTATGTCTAGGCCATGTGTTCTTTTTTAATGTTTAAAATAAACTGCTTTAAATTATGACAATTGTTATTGGCTACAGCCAAACAATCATTTGTAAGTGATGACTTACTGTTGGCCCTTTGTGTATGTAAGTTTGACCTAAAATCTACAAGTTCACTTAGTAACAAATGTTTTACTGCCATGAATAACTGTTCCGAAAATTTAAGGTCACTCTGGGCTACACACATTATTTAATTACTAGGCAGTGCCCACTTAAATGTATCTACAGACAAAATTTGCAAAACTTTCCTTCATTATTTATGTGATGATATTGCCACTGTTTCAAAAAATGTTTTAAACCAGACAGTTGTGATCTTACCAGTCTGTCCATATAAAATAAGCAGTTACAAAACTTAAGTGACTGCACTTCAGGTGAAGTCCTTGTTCCTGCTAAAATAATTTGGTTCATGTTGTGATAATCATGCACATCAGACTTTACTAAAAGTAACTTGGGTCACACCTCGACTAACAAAAAGAAGAGACAGTGTATGGAAGCATTGTAAAAGGAACACTACAATCCCAATAAACACAAAATTATATAAAAAAACTGGAATTAACACTTACAAAAAAATAAAAAAAAAGAACTTTTGTACTCCCCATAACATTCCATGTGTGCTGTCTATCTCAATCTTTATTCTCACTGATGGATTCGGACAAGCCCCCCTGCATCCCCCCACCCCCAACTTTTATATTCTCACTCTAAGATCACACTACAGTGAGGAAAAGGGAATATTCCCTTATCCCCACTGTGCCGCAATCTCACCAATGGCCCTTTTGCAATGTTTTTTTTTTACTTTTTTTATTTCTGTTTCGCAAAAGTGCATTTTCGGTGAAAAAAGCACTTTCGTGAAACTGTGCGCAAGCGTTTGTGTTTCGGTAAATTGTGGATTCAGTAAACAGTCCTGGACATATACATATATATATATATATATATATATATATATATATATATATATATATATATATATATATATATATATATATATACACACACACACACACACACACACACACACACACACACACACACACACACACACAAAGAGACAGCAAGAGAAGGCGGGAAGGAAGTTAGGATGGAAAGAAAAACTCAACTAACCAGCAAGCACAAAGGTAAGAAAAAACTGAATCAGTGTAGGTAAACAGAGCTATGAGAAGTAAAAAAATTGTAATCACTAAACTGACTCACAGTCTTTGCTAAATCACCCAAAACACTGGAGCAGCAAACAAGATCTAAAGTAAGCTGGGTGAATGAGACATTATGGGTATGATGGGAGGAACTCGAGCTCCAAATCTCCAGCTTGGAAGAAGGCAAAGTTGGATACTAGCATCGGATCCAAGACCCACAGGCTGAGGAAGACCGAAAACGACAACATCAGATCAAGCAATTCATGTTTACAGTTAATATGCAAAGTTCAAAGTTCACATAAAAGAGTTCAGTACATATATACAGGTAATATTATAAGTAGCACAGGTAGATGAAAGGTTATGATAAATGGGCAATTTATACAAGGCTAATACAAACATTACACTATATACATTATATAATTTTTACTGTGTGTTGTGTAAAAACATTCCAAGCTATACAATATATACATTTCTGTGTGTGTGTGTGTGTGTGTGTGTGTGTGTGTGTGTGTGTGTGTGTGTGTGTGCGCGTGTGTGTGTGTGTGTGCATATGCGTGTGTAAACCTTTACGTGCTATATAATGCCTTGTGTATCAAAAATAAGTAATTTAGTTAGACTGTATGATGGAAGCAAGAGCATATGGATTCCTTATAATGGAGTTCTTTCAAAGATTTCTTAAATATGTTAAGGGTGTTATTAACTTTTATTTCATTCAGTAAGCAGTTCCAAATAGCAAGGCCTATTCTTGAAAAGGTTTTTTCCTCAATTGTTTGCTTAAATCATGGTCTAGTGAGTATGAAGATATCATCTTGGCTACTTCTAAGTGAGTAGTTTTGATCTCTTAGAGGGAAGTTTTCTTTTCAGTTGTTGGCAAGTACTCTATTTGTAGAATTTTAAATATTAGCATAGTTAATAGAAGTGTAGCTCTATTGGGAATAGAGAACCAATGGAACATGTTCAGCAAGTCACAATGCTGTGTTTTATGGTTGGTGAGGAGGGTAAATGTATATATTTTTATTTCAGTCGCTTGCAGCTTTGGACAATTGTAAGCCGAATACATATTTAGAAGAGGATACTGCATATTCAACTTTTAGAATTAGAAGGTTTTTGGCTATGGATTTGCAAGAGTCTGAAGAGTGGAGGTTTGGAGATACACTAACACAATTTAAGTTGATAATAGAACTTTGGAGGTTATGTTGTTAATGTAGGTAGAGAAGTTAAAGGGTGGATTTAAGGTGAGTCCCACATAGTTTTGCTTCTTTATTTTTATTTATTTATTACTTATTTGACATTAGTTGACCAGGTTAATGTAAAAGCACCAAGGTTATGCACAAATTTACACAGTCTACTCAAGAATACCAATACTAACGATGGAGCTACATAGGAACATAGAATAAACATATAAAGGTAGACAGCACAGGTAGTCAAAGCTAGATACAAGTAGGGTTCACAGTTAAAGTTGTTGAGTAAGGATGAAGGAGAGCTAGGTTGGAGACAGCTGAAGAAGTGAGGTATACAGTTAAGGAGGGTGTGTGCAGTGGCAGGTCCTGGTGCTTTACAGAAAGTTTTTGGTAGCAGTTTTGAATTGTTTTGGCTACTTAATGCTTCTAATTGTTCATGTTGGTGTGAATGACCCGAGACGTACCACCCTGGACTACATGAAAAGAAACATGGAAGAGCTCTCTGATCATGTAGCCCAGGCTGGTATGACCCTGAGTAGCATCCTGCCCTCACCAAGAATGATACCTCAGTATAAAGAAAAAAATATCAATTTCAACAATTGGCTAAGCTTCTGGTGTCATTCAAATGGGATCCAGTGTCTGTCAGCCTGGGACGACATGCTTGACAAACCGCGTTGCTTCACAAGAGACTGCTTGCACTTGTCACCCCTAGGCTTTCGAATACTGGCCAAGGCTCTTGCTGCCCCCATAGTGCCTTTTTTAGGCAAGGTTCAAAAGTCAAACCCACCTCCATAAACAGCACAAGTAAAAAAATGAGGGTTATGCTACTCAGTGCCAGGAGTTTAAATCTCAAAATGCATGCGCTCGAAGCACTCCTAAGTATGGAGAACGCTGACATCTGTGCAGTAACTGAAACCTGGTTCAAGGCTCCAGAGAGCACTCCAGCACTACTGGGCTACAACTCATACCACACGTTTGGGGAACAGAACACGGACCGAAACACAAAAGGAGGGGGTGTATCCATATTCATCAAGGATACCTACACCTCCAGGTTAGTGGCGCAGCATGATACCTCTGAGACCATCCATCTGCAACTAACATCGGTTAAATCTGCAATGCAAATTGTGGCCTGCTACAGATCACCCTCCATGACCCAGGACCACCACTCCACCTTTCTGGAGACACTGGAAAACATGAAGGTCCTACAGAACACCCTGATACTGGGCAATTTCAATTACCCTACCATTAACTGGGAAAACTACTCAAGTACAAACTCCCAGGCCCATCACTTTCTGGAATTCATCAACTCAAATGCCCTGGGATCAGCTGGTAAACTCCCCTACCAGAGGTGAAAACATATTGGACCTGGCCATCACCAACATGGGCGACAGGTGTTCCACACCAGAGGTCAACCCGTCACTGGTTAGATCAGACCATAAACTACTCACTCTGGATGTCCACACCCCACCACCACCCCCAACTAAGGAAACCACAGTAAAAAACTTTTCTAAAGCAAACATCACCTTACTTAAGACAGAGGCGGCAAGTTTCACAGCCCACACACTAAAGGATAATGCTGCCCAAGATGCAGAAACCTTTACAAATGCACTCTATGAGCACCTACAAGGATGCATGGATCATGCCATCCCTAGCAAAACCAACACTCACTCCTCTAAGAGAAGGAAACCTGTCTGGTGGACCCCTGCCATAAACAGGCTATGCAATAGAAGGAAGAAACTAGTTCAGAAAAAAAGCAAATCCCAAGAAGGAAAGACATCCCTGATCAGTATCAGTAAGAAACTATAGTCCCTCATAAAATCATCCAAGGCTAACTTTGAAATAAAAATAGGCAAAGATTCAAAAGATAACCACAAAGCCTTTTTTTAGCTATGTTAAGAATCTAAGTGGCAACTCGCAGATATGCACTGAACTAGTGCAAAATACCACAAAATATACTGAACCTACTGATATTGCCAACATCCTGGCAGATAGATTCAGTGCAAACTTCACCTCCCTCTCACCCCCAAAAGGGCCCACAACAATACCAGAAAAGTGTAGTGTCCCAGAAATCACAAACGCACAGGTGAAAACAGCCCTTTCAAAAGCCAAAAACACAGCGTCAATGGGGCCAGATGGTGTCCCAGGCTCAGTCTTGCACGAACTACAGAATGAACTAACCCCCCAACTAAACACACTGTTCAACCTCAGCATCTCTACAGGCTACATGCCCATAGAATGGTGCACAGCATTCCTCTCCACAAAGGAGGGGCCACAACTGACCCTGGTAACTATCGCCCAATAAGCCTGACTAGCCTGGTCTGCAAGGCTATGGAGTGCATCATCATAGAACTCATTAACAAAGACATTGGGAACCTCCAAACACTTGACCCGACCCGGTTTGGCTTTGTTAAGGGCAGATCATGCCTAGTAAACCTGGTTGACTTCGTCAAGACAGTCACCAAGGCCATAGATGAGGGAAAGGTGGTTCACACAGCCTACCTTGACCTCACCAAGGCTTTTGACACCATTCCCCACTCAGGTATTACAGAATAACTCACCAGCCTGAACATAAACCCCTACATCATGAGATGGGTTGCCAACTGGCTTAGAGACAGAACTCACATGGTAAGAATAGCAGGCTCCGGGTCCGACTCTAAACCAGTCACAAGTGGTATTCCGCAAGGCTCAGTCCTGGGACCCCTACTGTTCGGCATATACTTCTCAAAAGTACAGGCAAACACAGGAGGACTATGGCTAACCAAGTTCTCCGATGACTGCAAACTGGGAGCCATAATTGACTCTCCGGCTGACATGGGCATCCTCCAAAAGGGCCTTACTGAGACAGTCACCTGGTGTCAAAGTCTTGGCCTCAAGCTAAATGCCAAAAAATGCATTGTCATCCCATTTGGGAAAAACAAACACCGACAAATTGCCACATAGGTGGCAGCCCCCTTAATGCAGAAGAGGTAATAAGAGATCTGGGGACCCAGGTAGATAGTAATCTCTACTTTGACAATCATATTGCCAATGTAGTTAGGAAATCCTTCTATGTGGCCCATCTAATTACTAAAGGGTTTGTATCTAGAAATAAAGAGGTTATAGTGCCCCTATACTTGTCACTCATCAGACCCATCATAGAGTACAATGCCCCACTTGGGATATACCTCACAAGACACTTCCAACAGCTGGAAAGGCCACAAAAGTACCTCACCAAGAGGATTACTGGCCCCAAACATATGTCCTATGCAGCCTGACTGAAAAAATTCCGGCTGTACTCAGTGGCATATTGCTTACTAGAGATGATCTCTGCCTGACTTACAAAGCCATGTCCAACTCAGAATTGATGGACATGCTCCACCTAAAGAAATCCAAGTCATTGAGAGCCACGCGCTCTAGTGAGCTAAACCTTGCCACAACAATAAATAAAACATGCTAGAGGGATAGATTCCTGTCACAGAGACTCCCCATGCTTGGAACGAAATTCTAAACTACATTAGGCACAGCCCTTCACTAACACTCTTCAAAAAAACCTTGACGAGTGGATGGGTAACAGAAAATACACCCCCGGAATCACTTCATTGGCTCTGCTTGACAGAGGATCAGTTAATTAATCAATGGGGGAACAAAAGAGTAGCTATAACACTTTTGTCCTATTTTGCTTTTTGGTTTGTAGATTTGAAGTAAATTTTGGTCTGTGCTTTGGAGAGTCCTGGGAGGGGTGTAGAGGGACACAAGTGAGTTGATGTTGGAACAGAAGGAGGAGATCAGATACAGGATGGAAGGAATTATCTGAAGCTGAGACAGAGGTAGTAGCTGGGGAAATTCTAGCCAGTTCAAGTTTTTAAGAGAAAGACAATATTGAGATTTATAGGTTTGATTTGCAGCAATCCTGGCAACTGTATTATACGTAGTTTCTAATTTTAAGAGAAAGTTTATGTTTGGAATGCTAGTACACACACCATGAATAAGCATATCAGGTATAGCAGAAATATTCTTGAGGTTCAAGAATAACATTACATTGTTTAAGCAGAGTTGAATAAGAGTCTGTTTGTCTGAAGCCATTTGCAAAGGTTGGTGAATTCTGCTTGCAGATTAGGTTGTATGTTTTGATGAGTTTTGCATGATTCAAGCTAAAGAATATAATCTCTGTACTTTACGATATTATGCTGAGGGAGGTCCAGATTAATGTCATTTATGAGGAATGAGAATAGTAAAGTAACTAGTACAGATTCTTGAGGTATACCAGTATTAATTTTGACCTGACCAGAGAAAGTGTTAATAAAGAAAATTTGGAAAGTTCTGTTTTCATGATAATTTTTGAACCAAGGTATTGTATTGTCTCCAATGCTGAGTTTTTGAGTGGTTTACAGTTTCAAATATCCTGGTTAGACAAACAAAAATAACTTCAGTAATTAACCCATCAATGATATTGCCATATATATTGCCTTTGGCTACAAGTAAGGTAGTCATTGTACTAAAGGAGTTTCTGAATTCATTTTTCCATAATTATATTTTTAATAATGCCTTATGTTAAGTTTATACAAATTTCAAAAATGAATTGTGGTCTTACGTGCCTAGAAGAAGATCAATATTAACAGGACCCACTAAGCTATCTGTGTTAGTGGCAATAATATTTACTGTTACTTCCTCTGGTTTTGTCTTTTACAGTGTTAAGCCATGAGAAGACACTATGTCCATGAATTTGAGCTAAAAGTTGTTCCTCCCTGAAAAGGGTAAATGAAGTCTCCTAATATGTTTTTGAGTCTATTACTTTGTCTAACCCTAATAAGAAGGTGCAATGGTTAATGGAATTTATAGATGAACTCCTACAACTAACCATTCAACACACTTTTTCATTACTTATCAGACCTGACACCTCCACAACTACAGTTTCTAGTTTATTAGCAGCCAATACCTGAATGCCAATAATACACTTACAAATAAAAGAACATTTCCTCCCCTGAATTTCAGAATTATTACATTCCATGGGTACACTTTCAGGTACCTTTTAACAAACTGCTGGTTTGTATTAATAGACTGCTGAATAATATTTGCAATTTCTGCTGGCAAAGTCTTGCTATGTCTAGGCCATGTGTTATTTTTTAGTGTTTAAAATAAACTGCTTTAAATTATGACAATTGTTATTGGCTACAGCCAATCATTTGTAAGTGATGACTTACTATTGGCCCTTTGTGTATGTAAGTTTGACATAAAATCTACAAGTTCACTTAGTAACAAATGTTCTACTGCCATGAATAACTGTTCCGAAAATTTAAGGTCACTCTGGGCTACCCACATTATTTAATTACTAGGCAGTGCCCTCTTAAATTTATCTACAGACAAAATTTGCAAAACTTTACTTCATTATTTATGTGATGATATTGCCACTGTTTCAAAAAATGTTTTAAACCAGACAGTTGTGATCTTACCAGTCTGTCCATATAAAATAAGCAGTTACAAAACTTAAGTGACTGCACTTCAAGTGAAGTCCTTGTTCCTGCTAAAATAATTTGGTTCAAGTTGTGATAATCATGCACATCAGACTTTACTAAAAGTAACTTGGGTCACACCTCGACTAACAAAAAGAAGAGACAGTGCATGGAAGCATTGAAAAAGGAACACTACAATCCCAATAAACACAAAATTATATAAAAAAACTGGAATTAACACTTACAAACAAAAAAAAAAAAGAACTTTTGTACTCCTCATAACATTCCATGTGTGCTGTCTGTCTCATTCTTTATTCTCACTGATGGATTCGGATCAAATGTGTTGGATCCATCTCGGCCTTTCCAATGGCTTGAAGTCTTTAGCAAAGCTAATGGGCCTCCTTCCCTACCCATAATGTAGTTCCCCAACTTCCTCAGATCTCGTTTGCCCTCTCAGAAAGGAAAATAACCTATACCATGGATATGGCTCTTTAGAAATCAGTCAGTATCTCTGAGGCTATGGAGATCCATAAATCCACAGTCCACTAGGTCTCCCAGGAGTTCTGGAAGGGGGTATCGAGGGTGGGTTGTGAGAATAAAGGTCAAGATGGACAAAACACATGGAACTTTATGGTGAGTACATAACTTCTTTATGTGTTGTTGTCAATTACGCCTTTCTTCTCACTGATGGGACCGTCACAAGCAATTGAATTCCTGGGTGGCTCATGGAAGAATATTCCTCAAAACCATAGAACCAAATGAAGCTCTACTCCTGGAGGCCAAATCCAGTTTGTAATGAGTAATAAAAGTATAAGGTTTTGCCAACATAGCTGCAGCACAGATGTCGTCTCAGGGTAATCTTGCTTGAAAGGCTGTAGATGTAGCTACTGATCTGGTGGAATGTGCCTTGATATGAAAAGGAAAGGGCCTGTTTTTAGAACTGTGGATGTAGGATATACACAGAGTGAGCCATTTAGATAAGGTAACTTTTGAGACTGGTTGACCTTTCTTAGTCTCAGAGTAAGATATAAAAAGTTGGTCCGATTTCCTGAAACTTGAAGTTCTGTGCAAGTAAAACTGTAACTGCCTATGTACGTCTATAATATGCAGAATGCATTTGCCTCTGTTCTGGAAATTAGGGAAGAACACTTGTAGCTCACTAGATTGATTTAGATTACTTTCTGACACAACCTTTGGCAGAAATGAAGGATTAGTGCATGAGGAAACTCTATCTTTATGAAAAATGAGGTAAGGGGGATTGGAAGACAAGGCCTGTAACTCCGAGACAATTCTGGCTGAGGTAATGACCACTAGAAAGAGTGTTTTCCAAGACAAAAACTTTAGATCACATGTGGCTGAAGGTTGAAAGAGAGAAACAAGTGATATTTATTAATATGAAATTTAGATCCCAGGTTGGAGTTGGATCCTTGTATGGGGGGGTCTAATCATAGTTGTCTCTTTCAGAAAGGCCTTAAAGAGCCTGTGTGACATGATAGCAGAGCCATTCTCTCCCACATGGAAATTGGAAATTGATGCTAGTTGGACTCAAATAGTAATACAGCCACATCTTCATGAAAAAGTTTGGTTAGAAATGCTAGTATAGAATGTATGGGCACAGAAAATGGATCTACCTGGTTATCAGTTGCCCATATTATGAACCTATTCCATTTACTCTTGTATAACTTATGCATGGAGGCTTTTTGGGAGGACAATAGAATATGTTTTACCAGAGATTACAGATGTGGAAACCCAGCAATCAAGGGAACTGGAGCAGCCAGGCTGTCAACTTGAGGTTCTGAAGATTGGGATGTGCCACTCCCGACAGATGCATCAGCAGATCTGGGGCTATGTCCAGAATCCATGGTTTGTCCCGAAGATGAGGGTGTAGAAAAGGAAACCAGATTTGATGAGGTGAATAAGGTGGAATCAGGACTATCATGGTCTCCAACAGACTTGCTTTCTGTAACAATTTGGGAATCAAACAAATTGAAGGGAAGGCACACACTGAGCAGAGTGGATGAGAGGTGTTGACTCAAACTCTTAGCTGAGATATACAAGTATCCTGTTTTTTTTTTCGATTATTTATACAATTTATTGTTTCTAGCAATTTATATATAGCACTTTTATTATAATCTGCACGGGTAACTGATTTGTTTGCAGTTAAAGCAATCTGTATCTTTACAAATCTTTATCTGTTTAAAAACTTTCATTTTGTGGCTTTCTCTAGTGCTTTGTAGGCTAATAGCTGCAGGCTAGTGAGAGCTGGTTCTCTTGTGTTTTTGTAAAAAAAAAAAAAAAATTGTTCTTCTGGTATTTAAGCCCTATCTTTGAGAGAATTTCTGTCTATACACACTGAGCAGAGTGGATGAGAGGTGTTGACTCCAACTCTTAGCTGAGATATATAAGTATCCTGTTTTTTTTTTTTCGATTATTTATACAGTTTATTGTTTCTAGCAATTTATATATAGCACTTTTATTGTAATCTGCACAGGTAACTGATTTGTTTGCAGTTAAAGCATTCTGTATCTTTACAAATCTTTATCTGTTTAAAAACTTTCATTTTGTGGCTTTCTCTAGTGCTTTGTAAGCTAATAGCTTTAGTGTCTCCACCCACCCTCCCTGTTGGTGTCTTGTGTTATACTTGGTGGCTTTGCAGTTGCCCGCCCCTACTGTAAATCTGATCTGGGACACTCCTCCCAGTCTAGTGTCATTAGCTCATTCTACCTAATACAGAGAGAACATCTGATAAGGCCTTCTGTTTCTCCTTTTTCCCTTTCAAAAAAAAAAAAAAATTGCCTCAATTTCCTTATGCTCTGACTGTGCTTCTCAAACATTTTGGAAATATAGAGTATATTTTAGAGCATTTATTATAACTGTAATTGCCTTAATATTGCTACAACTCAAGTGCTCTAGGTTGCACTGCATCTGAAGTTTTTGTGTGTTGTAGCTGCTTTTCTGTATATATAGACTTCTCTGTATATGTAGACTAGCTACTTATTCTGCTGTATTACTGCCACTTAAATCGTTTTTCAGTTGTGCACTTGCCTTTCAATGCCCTGGATCAACTAATCCATTATCCCACCAGGAGCTCCAATATCCTAGACCTGGTCATTACCAACATGGGATATAGATGCTCCACACCAGTGGTCACCCCCTCATTGGTCAGGTCTGACCGTAAGCAAATCACCCTTGACATCCACATCCCACCCCCACCCCCCCAGTAAGGAAACCTCCTTAAAAAATGTCTCCAAAGCCAACTTCATGCTACTGAAGTCAGAAGTGACAAACTTCACAACACACACGCAGACAGGATCTGGAAGTTCGACTGCAGAATCCTACACTAAGGCACTGTACGAGCACATCCACTCGTGCATGAATCGTGCCATCCCAAATAGAACCAAGATGCTCTTCTCCAAAAAAAGGAAGTCAATCTGGTGGTCCCCTGCTATAAACAAACTATACAACAGAAGGAAGAAACTGTTGCAGAAAAGAGGAAAATCTCAGGATGCAAAAAACTCCCTCACCTGCCTCAGTAAGAAGCTGAGATCCCTCATAAAATCCTCAAAAGCTAGTTACGAAAATAAAATTGTCAAAGATTCCAAAGACAGCCACAAGGCATTCTACAGTTATGTCAAGAATCTAAATGGCAATGCTCAGATCTGCTCTGAGCTACAACAGAATGGCATTAAATATACTGATCCCAAGGATATTGTCAATATCCTGGCAGATCGATTTAGTGCCAACTTCACTCCCCTCTCACCCCCTAAAGGGCCCATCTCAATACCAAAAGATTGCCAAATTTCGATAATCACAGCCACACAGGTAGAAACAGCACTCTCCAAAGCTACGAATACAGCATCCATGGGACCAGATGACATCCCAGGCTGTGTACTACATGAACTACAAAATGAACTGGCACCCCACCTAAGTGTCATGTTTAATCATAGCCTCACCTCAGGCTTCGTGCCCACTGAGTGGCGCACAGCTACAGTTATCCCGCTCCACAAGGGAGGATCCACCTTGGATCCCGGGAACTACCGTCCCATCAGTCTGACAAGCCTGATCTGCAAGGGCATCGAACGCATTATCATGGAACTTAAAAACAAAGACACTGGCAACCTCCAGACATAGGACCCCACACAGTTTGGTTTTGTGAAGGGCCGATCTTGTCTCCTGAATCTGATTGACTTCTTCGAATCAGTCTCCAGAGCTATGGACGAGGGTAAGGAGGTCCACACAGCCTATCTGGACCTCGCCAAGGCCTTCAACACCATCCCCCACTCTGGAATCATAGATAAACTTACTAAGCTGGGCATAAATCCCTACGTCACTCGATGGGTTGCCAACTGGCTTACTGACAGAACCCAGACTGTAAAAGTAGCTGACTCCAAATCCAGCTCCAGACAAGTGACAAGTGGAGTACCTCAGGGTTCAGTCCTGGGACCACTCTTGTTTGGCATCTACTTCTCTGAAGTACAGGCCAACACTAAGGGACTCTGGCTAACAAAGTTTGCAGATGACTGCAAACTGGGAGTCATTATTGAATCCCCAAATGATGTGGATATTCTACAAAAGGGCCTTACAGAAACAGATGCCTGGTGCCAGAGCCATGGGCTCAAGCTTAATGCCAAGAAATGTATCGTCATCCCCTTTGGAAAAAAACATGTACCGATGAACTACCACATAGGTGGCAGGACACTAAACATCGAAAGTGTGATGAGAGACTTAGGGACACAAGTAGACAGTGGTCTCACTTTCGATAACCACTTCGCCACAACAGTCAGGAAATCCTTCTACGTGGCACATCTCATCACTAAGGGCTTTTCATCCAGAAAAAAGGAGGTCATTGTCCCACTGTACTCATCCCTCATTAGACCCATTATAGAGTACAATGCCCCATTTGGTATGTACCTCACAAGACATCTGCAACAGCTGGAAAGGCCACAGAAATACCTCACTAAAAGAATCACAGGCCTAAAGCAGATGCCATATGCTGTCCGTCTAAAAAAACTCCAGCTATACTCTGTGGCATATCGTCTACTCAGAGGCGATCTCTGCTTAACATATAAGGCCATGTCAAACCCTGAGCTGTTGGACATGCTCCACTTAAAGAAATCCCAATCCCTCAGAGCCACATGCTCCAGGGATCTAAACCTTATCATCAAAATGAACAAAACATGCTGGAGGGATAGGTTCCTGACCCAGAGACTCCCCATACTCTGGAATAGACTGCCCATACATGTCAAGCAGAGCACCTCATTGGCCCTCTTCAAAAGGAACCTTGACGATTGGATGGGAGATAGGAAATTCACCCCAGGGATCATGTCAGTCGCCCTGCTAGACAGGGGCCCAGAGAAGTAAATATTGTGGGAAAAAAATTCCAGGGAATTGTTATGGCTAGGCTTGCATAGGCCTTAGGACCGATAGCCTAGTACCAACCTATGAACCTAAGGAGTCCCAGAATGTTAATCATGAACAAGTGCATCCCCTGATGACTCCCCCACAGGAGGGATTAGGGCAAAGTAGTTGCTGCATTTGGTACTGGTGGGTGAAGCAAAAAGGTCACAGCAAGACTAGCCCCATTTCTGGAAAATGTCTTCCGCTACTTTCTGATTGAGGGACCACTCATGGGACCATAATATGGCCCTGCTCAATTTGTCTACAATCATGGTGGGTTTCTCTAGCATGTGGGTTGCAATTAGAAAGCAGTTGGAGGACACTGGCCACTGCAAACCCTCAGAGCTTCTCAACAAGGGGGATAAGATTTGTTTTCCCCTTGTTTGTTTATGTACCAGACTACAGACATATTGTCTGACTGAACTGCTATCATTCCTAGAGGAAGGGTGTCCTGAAATGTCTGCAATGCCAAAAGCACAGCCTCATCTCTAGGATGTTTATGTGCAAGTGACCCTTGTGTTCTTGCCAGCTGCCTTGGACCGTTTTCCCTAGATAATGCCCCCCACCCTGGGAACCGTCCATGGTCACTGTGGCTTGGCGTTGAGATGTGAGGGTAAAGGGACGGCCTTGAGATACAGAAGGAGAGTGAATCCACCACGCAAGATCCTTTTTGCAGGAATTGGTTATGAGATTTTTGTGCGACATTGGTAATTCCAGGATTCACCATTTTGTGGAAAGTAACCATTGAAGAATCCTCATATGTAGTCAAACTACAGGAACAAGTACGATAGATGCTGCCATCTTGCTTAGAAGCTGTAATGCTTCTTTTGAAGTGGCTCAAGTTTTTCTGATTAATAGTTTGACATGAAGATGAAGATCGTGTACTCTGTTGTGAGGGGGGTCTTGCTATCAGAATGGTTTATCTATCTCTGCTCATATAAAAATTTAATTTTGAGATGGCTCTAGAGCAGATTTGTTGTAATTTACGGTAATGCCTAGGGAGGAGCAAAGTTGAAGTGTATAGTCCCTGGCTTGTAGCAGATGATGCCTGGTCACGGCAGCTATGAGCCAGTCATCCAGATACGGAAACACCCGGAATCCTCAGCATTTCAGGTGAGCCACCACTACTGCCATGCAATTGGTGAGCACTCTGTGGGTTGTAGTGAGACCAAAGGGCAGAGCTCGATACTGGAAGTGACTGCCTCCTAGTCAGAAATGCAAAAACCTTTTGGACCATGTTTCCATTGGAATATGGTAGTACACATCCTGAAGGTCTATTAAGCACATCCAGTTGTCTTTTTCCAGGAATGGAAGTATCAACTGCAGTGTCACCATCCGGAACTTGGTTTGTTTCACCGATTTGTTGAGATTGCTGAGATCCAAAATGGGTCTCCAGTCCCATGTTTTCTTTGGCACTAAAATAATCTTGAGTAAGTTTCAGATCCTCTCTGGTATGCAGGGACTTCTTGGATGACTCTTTTTCATAGCAACTTTTGGATTTCTAACGTTGCTTGTTCCCTTTGACTAGGCGGAATGTCTGGGAAAGGTATGATTTTGGGACTGGAGAGGGAGGGAAGGGAATGATATAACCCTTGGATATTATGTCCTCCACCCACATGTCATTGGTTATCTTCAGACAGGTTTCTAGGAACAGTACCAATCTTCCCCTTACTGCCTTCAAAGGCAAGTAGTCAGGCACTCCTTCAGGAGTGCTGAATGGGTCTGCCAGTGATAGATTTTCTAGAGCCCTGGTTCTGTGGGCCTCCTCTGCTGCAGGGGAGATGTCTTCCATTATTTTCCCCCCTCTGCCCCTGGGGGAACTGTCACACTGTGTGTCCTGGTAAGATCTTTGAGACCTCCTGAACCACATCTTCCCACTACCCCTCTGACCTTTTGGAAATGATCTAGTGGGTGTGGAAAAACATACTCCAATGGCAGACAAAGTCTTGCCCTCCTACTCACACCAGGTTAGTGTTTCCTTAACTTTGGGCCCCTAAGAGAAATGAGCCATCAAAGGGAACACTAACAAAGGAAGACTTAAAGGGCTCTACAAAATCGCAGAGGTGCCTCCAGGCCTGCCTCCTAATCGAGATGCCTGAACCTGCCACCCTACTTGCTTTATCTGCTGCATATGAAATGAGTCTCATGAATGAGTTGATTATGGAATTAAGGGTAGTGAGCTGTGCCTTGATCTTATCTGCCTCTGCATCAGCTACAGCACCTTGGAGGGAGTCTGACAGTTCTTTCAGCAGATCTCTCTGAAGTCTGGTGAAATGAGTAAGATAGTTCAGTGATTGTAGTGTAAAAGTTGCTGATGAGAAGATGCACTTCCCATATCTATCCATAGTCTTGGAATCCTTATTAGGATGATGGATAGAAGAACTGGTCTCAGAAAGTTCTTTTTTTGTGGTAGCCGCCATGATGGCATTCACTGCTACTCTCTTGGTGAGAAAGGCTTGGTCTTTGGGTGCTGTAATGCACTTATTTAGCCTCCTAGGAGTGGGTTCAATGAGGTCTGGGGTCTCCCAGGCCTTCTGAGTTATTAATTGAATACGTTCATCAAAAGGCGGTGTCACTCAAGAGGTTGAAGGGTGAGATCCGAAGGTCTTCAGGTATACTGACTCCTCAGCTGAAGGGGACAAAGACTGCCAGTTACCTCTCTGTTTTAAAATTTTTAGGATGTTTCCAAATGAGATGTCCTCAGGAGGAGACCATCAGGAACCTTCCGCATCACTGAAGTTGGTATCTGAAGTAATGGACTCCTCCGGGGAGTCCAGATGCTTCCTCTTGCATGGTCTCTTCCAAAGGATTTCCTCAGTGGGGTAACTCTGGGGAAGTTTGGGAAGAGAGGGAGTTCCCTGGGGAACATCCTGAGGCCTTGGATCCCTGCGGTCCTGTGGATGGAGGTGATGAGGTAAAGACACCCACGCTGATGAGGAAAGAATCTCTGAAGGGGACTGTGCCTGAGACTGAGGAGCAGTCATCACCCTCCTCATAACTTTGAAAGCAGACGCTCCTGCTCCAATGAACTCCCCAGACCTAACACAGATGTCAGGGACGAAAGAGCCCTCAGAGCAGGAGGTGGAATCTCTGAAGATGAGGTGGGAGCTGAACCCATCTGTGCCGAGACTCCAAGAGACAGGGCTGAATCTGAAGAAATCCGAGCCAGCTCCAAAGTCCCGACCGGTGAGTGTTGTCTCCCAGAAGTCTCCTGTTCGAACTGGATGGAGACCTTCGAGGCAGACACTGGATCTGAGGCAACATGCTCTGGACCTGATACATACACCAGCTGGATATCAGAGTCTTCCAGCTCCAAAACCAAAGATTGTATCAGAGGAGGAATAGGCACCAAAGGGGGAAGATGAGACCGATCTGACTCCTTAGGCCTCAGATTCAAAAGGATACGTGCTGTTTATATTTGCGCACGCAAGATATATTTTATTAAAACTCATTAAATTTATTTAAAAACTTATTAAAAATTGTTATAGATATTTAGTGTTCATGTTTTCACCTCTGTATAATATGAATGTTGACAACTGGGTGAACAAAATATTGTGTTTTAACATTTTGTATTAAATGCGCATATAGCGTAAAGGTAAGGTACTATGAAGTACCAATTAATTCACCAATAATTGAATTAGATACAAATGGATGAAATTAATTGAATTGACGACTTGACTATATAAGTAATTTAAAAAGGTTTTGTGATTATCTTGAAAAAGCCTGACAGAGTCTCAGGCGAAAGCGCTTGTGGATATCACTTTTTAAACTGACTGTTTTGTGAAATAAAGTAAGTTCAGCTTCTACAGGAAGAGTTCATTGTATTCCTTTGGTGGTCTTCTGCCTGTGCTACTGTTGGTTTTTCTGGTACTTAGTTCGTTTTACTTTTTTTGGTCTTGCTTCGATGGCAGAGGGGACCGACCAATCTGACTTTCCTGGTACACCGTTAATCCTGCGTGGAGAACCGGATGATGTACCGGTCACAAGAGCAGAGTTCCGTCAAGTTGTCAGTTTACTCACGCAACTGACTAATATGCTGAAGGACAATTACGTTACCTCCGGTGGAGGCATTCCAGGGAATCAGTTACTGGAATTCGGGACTAATACAAACATGGATATGACAGCGAGTAAAGAACTGCAGAACCGTAATAGTCAAGGGCAACAAGGGCAAGAAGCTGGAGCGATATCAAAAAATGGTCCTGCCGCTCGGCAAATGGGAACACAAAAAGCACCTGTTAACAACAACACGCCCTTCAACTTCAGGGCATGGACGGCAAAGCAATTTGCTTTCCAACAAGGTACTGTCACAAATAACTCTGTTGCCATGAATCAAACTGGCAATAATTTTAATTTATTCAATGACAAACTATATGCATTCAAAGCTACACAACTTGAGATTGATTATTTGAATGAATGTTTACGGGTCAAAAGGGTGCCCAAAGGACTTCGTTTTAATAAATTCCCCAACAATGCTACACCAGGCTCGGTATTATTTAAAGATATTTCAGACTTGTTTAATAGAGCTGGTCTTGAAATGATCGAACTAATGATTAAAGACTATGAGCAAAAACTAGAAATGCTTTTGTGTGAAGTAAATGAACTTAATGATACTATTGTTGGTGATGGCAATTTTGCTTGTGTGACGAAAGATTATGATAAAGTATTTTCTGAGGTTGACCAATATTGTTGTAGAATTATAGATAGAAAGATGAGAAAACTTGAAAGGGACTTGAATGACTACAAAAACGGTACTGCCTATTTTTT
This sequence comes from Protopterus annectens, assembly GCF_019279795.1. Classification (NCBI taxonomy): domain Eukaryota; kingdom Metazoa; phylum Chordata; order Ceratodontiformes; family Protopteridae; genus Protopterus; species Protopterus annectens. The sequence continues at coordinate 1,379,921,429 of NC_056735.1, read as the reverse complement.
GGCGGCTAAGGGGGGAAGACCCAATAAACAAACAAATAAAAACACAGTATTTAACAACTCTAGTAATGACAATAACCCCATGTTGTACAGCGAAGCACCACGTAGAAGTGAGCGTTTAGCCCAGAAACACAATAGTAGTAGTAATAATAGCAATTTCAATACCTCACACAGTAATTCCAATCAGGTTTTTCAATTTCCCCAAAACAGGCAAGGGAACAAGACCCCGTATCAGCAGCAACAAGGATGGGGGGAAACCAAGGAGGTAACCTTGGCTGAAGAAGCCATGGAAAGACTGTTACTGGGTGCAACAAATCAGGATTTCCATCAGCCTTTTAGTGTAATTAAGAAATTAAACTTCTCAATATTTAATTACACAGATACGTGCATTCAGGACAGACATTTTGAACTTTTCACTAAGGGGTTTCAGTTCGTACCAGCTAGATCTATAGATATTTCCAAGAGCATACTTGAACTGAAACTGTTCACTAGACAGTTGAATTTAAGTGTATTTTTTAAAGGCCAGGCCTTAACACATGAATTATTCACTAGATCAAGTGTTTTTAACCCACCGATGCATCCAGTAGTTAGGATATTTGAGGATTTGGTGGAATTAGATATCAGGAATGCACATTCCAAAACTAACAACAAACCTAAAAACTTATCTCTAGAATGCTTTTTATTAATAGAACAGTTGAAAAATGAAGAAGTCAGAGTGATGAAACCAGATAAGGGGGGGGGGTGTCGTTTTGATGTATAAAAATGACTACGAGGAGAAAATTTTCAATATGTTACATGATACTGAACAATACAGCATTATTTCGCTAAATGAGATCAATATAGCACATGCAAGAATTAGATACATTTTACAAGATAATTTGCTTCAAGGTGCCATTAATGAAAAATTGTTCAATTATTTATTAGTGAACAAACCTCTAATACCAGTCATTTTTGGTATTCCAAAAGTTCACAAAACTCTCCACCCCCTAAAATTCAGACCTATAGTAGCGGGTGCTGGGGGCATCACGGAACCGTTAGGAAAATTCGTAGATTTAATTTTAAAAAGTACAATAGCATCATTTAAACATATTTGTAAAGATTCCTGGGAGTTCCTCAGGAATATCAAAAATGAATTTTACCCGGAGACTGACTACATGGTTACCATAGATGTAGTTGATTTGTTCCCCAGCATTCCTCATGCTACTGGACTGGACTGGTTTAGTCAAATTTTAATCAAACATTCAGGATTAAGTTCAAATATCAATAACTTGCTGGTAGAATTTATGGAGATCATATTATACAATAATTTTATTTATTTTAATGGAGAAATCTTCAAACAAAGAAAAGGGGTGGCGATGGGCACACCTTGTGCCTCAGCATATGCTAACATTGTTTTGTTCTTTTGGGAAAATACATATATTTTCTCAACACCCTGGAAAAATAATATTACCCATTACCAGAGATACCTAGATGACATTTGCATTCTCTGGAAGGGTAGTTATGAAGATCTCCAAAAATTTTTAGTATTTATTAATAACACCACAGACTTTTTAAGATTCACATTTAAGATAAGTGAAAGCAGCTTAAGCTATCTGGATGTTTTGCTCACTAAGAATATGGAAGCTAATAAATTTCAATCAACAGTGTTTAGAAAAAACACATTCTCAAACACATATTTGCACTACACGAGTGGACACCCTTTCTCACAAAAGAAAGGAATTGTAAAAGGGCAATTCATTAGGGCATCTTGAATGTGTAGTACAGAAGCACTATTTGAAAAAGAATCTTTGCTTTTATCTAATTTCTTTCTTGAAAGAGGTTATCCCAGGTATTTGATTGAAAAATGTTAACAGAAGTTAAAAGTAAAAGAGTGGACACTTTTTTTCCACTGCTAGGTTGTTCTACAGAACAAGTTTCCAAAAAAGAAAAAAACATTTCCCACATGGAACACAACAAAGCATTTATACATACTTACAACAATGACTCATTAAAAGTGAAAAATTCTATATTGAAATACTGGCCAATTTTAAGGACCAGTGAAGAAACTAACAAATGCTTACCCACAAGACCAACTTTTGTAAATGCCAGAAATACTAACCTTAAAAATATGTTTGAAAAACAACAATATCATTTCAGGAATGTAAATGGTTTAAGAACCGGTACTTTTAAATGTAATAGTTGCAAGCAATGTACATATATAATGAATATTAACAGCTACTACATTAAACACAGAAATTTTAAGGTTAAATCTGAAGCATATTACAATTGTGCATTCAAGGGGATGATTTATTTAGGGGTTTGTCAGGTGTGTGGAAGTTTCTATGTGGGCAAAACAGAAAGGTCACTACGTAGAAGAATCTACGAGCATTTATACGATATACAGAAAAGGAAAGATACTAATGCCTTTTGCAAACACTTGGCAGTATGTCCTAGGATGTCCTTAAAGTTTATAGTACTGGAGCAGGTACCTTTACATCCAAGAGGTGGTGACTGGGAGTCCACACTGGAACATAAAGAATTAATGTGGCAACTGAGGCTTGATGCCTCTAGACCACCAGGGTTGAATGATGCCATTAGCATCAACAGTACTTTAAAATTAAGACGAGCTAGATTGTAATTTTCAATTTGAGATGGCCCTTTGCTGAATGAGAGTATTAGGTGTTCATTATTATGTATGTGCATTTGTATAGTATAATAATAATAAAAAATGGGTACCTTGTTATACAGGTAAAAAAAATATATATATATATAAAGAGCACCGTTGTACATAGCGATATTTTAACAAAGCCAAATACTCAGAATTTATACTATTAGGTTCACATTCTGAATTATTTGAAGAGAAATGATATGAGCGAAACCCATTAAATGTAAAAATTTCTGTTGAGATACAGTGACTAATAAGAGTCTCCACCAGGAAGGCAGTGCCTTATCCTGTTCAAGCTGCGGTCCTAAGAATTTTAACAATTTTTAGCAGTTTTCAGTATGTATATAAATTAATATAAGTTTTTATTTATTTAACATAATCTAATACAAGATTTCATAGTGGGTTATAATCACACAAGATACGTGCTGTTTATATTTGCGCACGCAAGATATATTTTATTAAAACTCATTAAATTTATTTAAAAACTTATTAAAAATTGTTATAGATATTTAGTGTTCATGTTTTCACCTCTGTATAATATGAATGTTGACAATTGGGTGAACAAAATATTGTGTTTTAACATTTTGTATTAAATGCGCATATAGCGTAAAGGTAAGGTACTATGAAGTACCAATTAATTCACCAATAATTGAATTAGATACAAATGGATGAAATTAATTGAATTGACGACTTGACTATATAAGTAATTTAAAAAGGTTTTGTGATTATCTTGAAAAAGCCTGACAGAGTCTCGGGTGAAAGCGCTTGTGGATATCACTTTTTAAACTGACTGTTTTGTGAAATAAAGTAAGTTCAGCTTCTACAGGAAGAGTTCATTGGATTCCTTTGGTGGTCTTCTGCCTGTGCTTCTGTCAGATTCAAAAGGATCTTACGCAAGGCAGGTGTCTTGAGAAGCATCTGCACCACCCTATCCACATCTTCATCTGAAAGGCTCCTAGATGACCTAGTTGACAATGCTGGAGATCTGGATCTAGCTAAGAAAGGTGAAGGGAGCCGAGATGTAATCGGCTCCAAGGATGGAGATTGGCTCCGATAATGGCACTCGGCAGGTAATGGGTCTTTTGGAGCCGAAAGATCAGCAGAAGTTTTCAGAGCCGAAGACTGTGTGTGCTCTGAAGAAGTCCCTGCTCCAGAGGTTGATGTCAGAGTAGATTATTTGGGTAGATTTGCCTCTTGGCTCCAACAAAGATCTCAGAGATGAAGAAGGCTGTTTTCTCGCTCTCTCTGACTTGTCTGATTTTGGAGAGGAGGGATCAATGGAAATAGCCTCAGAGAATGGGGATTTTTAATAATCCCTTTAAAAACAATTTATTTTTCCGTACAATGAGGGCTCTCTGATTAAAAGCATGATATATGGAACAGGACTCTTGCAAATGAAGAGGCTCCAAACAGTATACACAAAGTGTGAGAATCACTGAGGGGCATCTTTTTGCTACACTTCCACACGTCTTAAATCCTAAAGGTTTACTTTCTTTCTGAGACATTCTTGCTAACAAACAAGAGAAACAAACAGCTCAAGTAGGCAAAGAAGGAGAAACTCAGTTTTATCTTTTTTTTTTTTTTTTTTTTTTTAACAACAAGGAAGAGGGGAGGTGATTCCTCTAACTTAAACGGACTTGGGTAACTGCCTTCTAACTTAAATGAACAGTAAATGGAAAGAAAGAGGAAGTAAAACTGTATCAAAACTACCAGCAGAAAAACAGTTAAGAAAAATAAAGAATATCCTCTAACTTAAACGGGTATAAGTTAGACACCCTCTAATTTAAAATGGATGCTAACAGCAAGGGGAAAACTGATAAGGAAACAACTAACTCTAACAGAGGGAAGGACTTTAAGTATACATTAGACTAATAAAAGAATAAAGTGGAAATAGTGCCTAAATACAGGGTCTATATTATATCCTCGAATGCTTAAAAAAGCGAACGCTGATTGATCAAACTTATTTTCGCGAAACTGCAAAATATCGAAGCAGCAGAAACTCAAATTTTTTCCTAGGGAAAGAATTTGGTTGTCCGTTTCTGTTGCTTCGGTATTTTCAGTGTTATGGTGGAAAGTTACCGGTCGGATTCAGGTAAGTGTGCGATTGTGTGGATGTGAGTGTTAGGGTGATTTAGGTGAGTTAGGGTTAGGGCTCGGGTTAGGTGTGTGTGCGATTGAGTGGACATGAGGGTTAGGGTGGATTTAAGTGAGTTAGGGTTAGGGAGCGAGTGAGGTGAGTGTGTGATAGTGACGGACCTTAGGGTTGGGGTTTGGGTTAAGGTAAGTGGGTAGTTAGTGGTGTGTGCATAGTTTAGTGTAGGGTTAGGTATCAGATTTTAGGTGTATGTGTGTGGATTTCTGTTTGTTTGGTGTACTTGTGTTTTGTGTATATGTTTTGGATCAGCGATTTTTTTCCCTGGGAAAAAAATCGCTGATCTGACAGTTCGAGATTGTAAGCTTTCACTTAAATTAGGTCAATCAATCAGCGTTCGCTTTTTTATGCGTTCGATGATATAATATAGACCCTAAATACAAATGAATAACCAAAGAATAAGGCACTGGAAGGTTCACCAGATAGCAACACTAATTTTATTGAGCACACGAACAAAATGCTCAATAAAATTGGTGTTGCTATCTGGTGAACCTTCCAGTGCCATATTCTTTTGTTATACTTTAGACTAATAGTAATTACTACAATGTAGATAAGTGGAAAAAGGTAAGCAAAGACAAAGAAACATCAAACAACTTAGCCCAGAGCTTGCTAGAAGATCATTCTCGCAGCTCAGCAGACTACATACGAGGAAGTTGAGGAACTGCGTTATGGATAGGGAAGAAGGCCCACGAGCTTTGCTGAAGTCTTCGAGCTACTGGAAAGGCCGAGACAGATCCAACACATCGGATCCAAACCCATCAGTGAAAATAAAGGCAAGACTGATAACACCACATCAGAATATTGCTGCACTATGCACCCTAGCCAACCAAAACTGTTCTGTAATAGCATAAAATAAGAAGTTATGTACCTACCATAACGTTCCATGTTAGTTGTCTTCTCTCACCTTCTTTCTTGCTGGATGGGATCGGCTCCGACTCGGCACTTGCTAAGCTCGAGAGCTAATTTTACCAGCTCGAGGCAACCCTATATCCCATGATGCAAGGCGTGACTACCCAGATCTCGTTTGGTAGCTATAGAAATATGCCCATTATCTTCTTCCAACAGAAGGAGAAGAAAGTAACCAAATGTGTAAACACAACACAGGGGAACTAGTAAAACTAGTGACCACTCACAACTGGAGTACATAGGAAGAATAAACTCATCCCCAGAGAAGAGTACAACTTCAAGGTCTGTCCAGGCTAGGGGGAAAGGAGGGAGGGATGCAAGAAAGAAGGCGAGAGAAGACAACTAACATGGAACGTTATGGTAGGTACATAACTTCTTAATGTTAAGTTGTCAAACTCGCCTTCATTCTTGCTGGATGGGACCGCGTCCCTAGCACCTCTATCCTGGGTGGCTCAATGGAACAGACTCTTGAGAACTGTGGAACCAAACCTAGCTCTGTCTCTGGAGGCCAAGTCCAATTTGTAATGTGAGACAAAGGTATGAGGCGTGGCCCAAGTGGCTGCTGCACAAATGGTGTCAATAGGTAGCCTAGCCTGAAAGGCTGTAGATGTGGCTAGGCCTCTAGTAGAATGTGCCTTAGGTTTAGAGGGCAATTCTTTGCCCTTAAGGAGATAAACATGGGAAATAGTGGAAGAGAGACATTTCGATAAGGTCACCTTGGAGACCGGAAGACCTTTTGTGTTTTCTGTATAAGAAAGCAAAAGCTGATCAGATTTTCTGAATTGTTTAGTTCTATCCAAGTAGTATCTGAGCTGGCGATGAACATCCAAATAATGTAGTTTCTGTTCCGCTCTGTCCGAATAATTCGGGAAAAATACTGGAAGATCAATAGACTGGTTAAGATTCATCTGGGAGGCCACCTTGGGCAAAAAGGATGGATTTGTTCTTAGAGATACGCTATCCTTGTGGAAAACCAAGTAGGGAGGTCGAACACAGAGAGCATGAAGTTCAGACACTCTCCTAGCTGAAGTAATAGCCACCAGAAAAATTGTCTTCCAAGAGAGAAATTTTAAAGAGCATGTAGCAGCCGGTTTGAAGGGGGGAAGAATTAGGGTTGTCAGCACTAAATTCAGGTCCCATTGTGGAGGAAGATCTTTAATTGAGGGCTTTAGTAGAAAGATACCCCTGAGAAATGCTTTACAAAGCTTGTGAGACATTATGTTCTGATCCGCTAAGCCAACATGAAAATTTGAGATTGCTGCCAGCTGAACTTTGACTGTCGAAGAAGAAGAACCCGACTGAAAAATCTCAGCTAAGAAGTCCAAAACTGACTGAACTGGGGCAGTAAAGGGGTCTATGTCCCTGGACTTTGCCCAGAAGGAAAAACGCTGCCACTTACTAGCATAAATCTTTCTGGTAGAGGACTTTAGAGAAGCTACTATGATATCCCGTACAGGATTAGAAATCATAGGAAGCCTGGCTAATGAAGGAAGTGGAGCAACCAAGCGGTGAGGTTGAGAGAGCGAATGGCCTGGTGCAGATGACCCGACTGGTGGGTCAAAAGATCTGGAACTGGGTCCAGATGTCAAGGCTGTACCAATAGATGGCGATGAAGGAACGGGAACCAAATTTGTCGAGGCCAGTAAGGGGCAATGAGAATCAACTTGGCTCTCAAAATGGTAGCTTTCTGAATGACTTGAGGTATCAAGGGGAATGGAGGAAAAGCATAAAGAAGTCCCCGGGGCCAAACCTGGGTTAGAGCATCTCTGGGGGGTTGGCCTGGGAGTGGAAAGAGGGAGAAGAAGTCTGGGCATTTGCTGTTTTGGGGTGTAGCAAAAAGGTCGCAGCAAGGGAAGCCTCACTTCTGAAAAATCTCCTCCACTACTGATTGTTTGAGAGACCACTCGTGAGGCATGAGAATAGCTCTGCTCAATCTGTCCGCAATGAAGTTGGATTTCCCGGGGATGTGCATTGCTATCAGAAACCAATGAGAGGAGATTGCCCACTGCCAAAGTCTGAGAGCTTCTCGACACAGTGGATAGGACTTGGTCCCGCCCTGTTTGTTGATGTACCATACTACGGACATGTTGTCCATCTGAACTGCAATAGTTCCTAAAGAAAGAAAGTCGTTGAGGGCTTGCAACATTAAAAGCACTGCTCTCATCTCTAGGACATTTATGTGCAGATGGTATTCGAAGGGTTGCCAAGTGCCATGGACCATCCTGCCCTGATAATGCCCCCCCACCCGATCAGGGAGGCATCCGATGTGACTGTGGCAACCGGGGCCGGGGGAACAAACGGTCTGCCCTGGAGGACTTGAGGGGAAGAAATCCACCAGGTCAGGTGACTCTTGCAAGATTGTGTCACGATGATCTCGTGGCGCATGGGAAGCTGCTGGAAGGACCACTGGGTGAATAACATCCATTGCAGTAGCCGCATATGGAAGCGAGCCAAAGGAAGAAGTACGATGGCAGCCACCATAAGTCCTAGCACCTTCAGAACAAACCTGGACCTGATCTTTTTGCTGAGTAGGATGATCTGAACATATTTTTGGATGTCTAGAAGTCTTTGATCTGTGAGTCTTGCTGACATCCCAACAGTGTCTAGTTCTGCGCCTATAAAGGTAATAGACTGGCAAGGTAACAAGGAGGACTTTTCGAAGTTCATGGAAATTCCTAACTGGCGGCACATATGAAGAGTGTAGTCCCTGGAAAAGTTGATGCCTGGTGGTGGCCGTGAGGAGCCAGTCGTCTAGATACGGAAACACCTGGAATCCTTGACGTCTCAGGTGAGCCGTGACTGCTGCCATGCATTTGGTGAACACTCTGGGGGCTGTAGTGAGACCAAAGGGCAGGGCTCTGAATTGAAAATGACTGGTCCCCAGCCGAAAGCAGAGAAACCTTCTGGAGCGCATGTGAATTTTTATGTGATAGTACGCATCCTGAAGGTCTACCGAGCACATCCAGTTGTCTTTGCCCAAAAAGGGTAAAATGGACTGAAGCGTGACCATCCGGAATCTTGCCTTCTTGACAAACTTGTTTAGTCTGCTGAGGTCTAGAATTGGTCTCCAATCTCCCATTTTTTTGGGGACCAAAAAGAATCTTGAGTAGATCCTGAATCCTATTTGGTCTTCTTGAGAAAGGGAAAGCCAGGCTGTTGGATACAGCGACAATCTTCCCCCGACTGCCTCCAAGGGTGGACAGTCGGGCAACACCTCAGGGATGCTGGAAGGGTTTGTCAGGGAGAGGCTCTCTGCTACCCTGATTCTGCGGACCCCCTCTGCCCCTAGGGCGGCATCTATTGTTATTACCCCCTCTGCCTCTGGGGGTAAACTGACCACGTGCGTCCGGCGTAACTCCCTGAGATTTACGGAACCACATCTTCCCTCCCTTCTGACCTTTAGGATAAGGTCTTGAAGGGGTGGAGAAACGGACTCCTACGGCAGAAAGAGTCTTGCCGTCCTGCTCGCATCTGGTCAATGTTTCCTTCACCTGAGGTCCAAACAAAGCTGAACCGTCGAAGGGAGTATTTGTGAAGGACACCTTAAAGGGATCTGCGAAGTTGCAAAGCCGCATCCAGGACTGATGCCTAAGGGCCACTCCTGTGCCTGTGGCTCTACTCGCTCCATCGGCCGCATAAGAAATGAGCCGCATGGAGGAGTTTGTTAAGGAATTTAGGATTCCCAGCTGCAAGGTAATTTTTTCTTGAGCCCCGGCAGCTGACGGATCCTGTACTACCTCACCTAGTTCCTTGAGAATATCTCTCTGAAGCCAGGTAAAGTGACAGAGATAATTCAGCGAGCGCATAGTGAAGGTCACTGAGGAAAAAATCCGCTTACCGTACCTATCCATGGTCCTAGACTCCTTGTTAGGAGGATGGACAGGTACAGAAGGATCAGCAAGTTCCTTCTTGGTGGCAGCTGCCACCACCATGGCATCAACAGGGACACCCTTGGTGAGAAACTGCTTGTCTACCAGGGCCGTGATAAATTTAGATGGCCTCCTAGGGACTGGTTCCACAGAATCTGGGGCCGCCCACGCCTTTCGAGCCACCACTTCCATGAGAGGGTCGAAAGGCGGAGACACCCAGGAGGTGGAAGGTCGAGATCCAAAAGCCTCCAGGTATACTGACTCATCCTCGGAGGGGTTAATGGAAGGCCAGTTCCCCCTCTGTTTAAGGAGTTCCAAGATGTCTGAAAAGGAGACATCCTCAGAGGGGGACCTTGGGGATCCCTCCAACTCATCTAAGTCAGTATCAGATGTTGTAGACTCAGGGGAGTCTATGTGCTTCCTCTTGCACGTCCTCTTACGCGAGGGTTCCCCCGAAGGATCAGGAGAAACCTCGGAAGAGAAAGTTCTTCCCAGTGGGGAAACCTGGGGGGATGGATCTCTGGGTCCGGGAGCAAGAGAGTGGGAAGAGATATCAGCAGGCACCGAGGGGGGGGAGCTAATGGAACCGACTGTTGACTCAGCTGAGGGGCTAGAACACTCCTAATTACCTCAAAGGCTCCCCTTCCAGGGAGGCCAGAGAGCTCCCGCTCCGAAGAAACAGGAACTGCCGGCCCCGCCGAAAGAGAAGGCTCCGAGGCCGATGTCGGTGCCGAACTCACCAACGCCGAAGCTCTGAGAGGGAGAAAGTACAGTTTTGTACCTACCATAAATTTTGATGTCCGATAGGTATGCATCTGCAGTCATAACATATGGGTTGTCCTGCCTCAGGCAGCCCTTCGGTCGGCCGGATTCCAAAGTCTGGGTCTGGCCTCGGCTGATGTCGCACTTCACCCGACGTCAGAGCTTCTGGGGTATAAAGGCATCAGCTGACGCCATTTTCCTCAGTGTTTCTTGCCCCAGATGCCAGGTGCCCTCTAGGAAGGCTAAATTTGGATAAATGTAGAAAATTCCAAATAGTAGTAAGCAAAATATATAAATATACATATATACATACAAACAAATACACCAAAATAGATTCCCCCAGCTAGCTAAAAGAGGGGTAAGCACCCTAGGAATACCACAGAGGGGAAGGAGGGTGGGTAATCCTGACTGCAGATGCATACCTATCGGACATCTACATTTATGGTAGGTACAAAACTGTACTATGTCCTTCAAGGATGCATCTGCAGTCATAACATATGGGTAGAATACCATAGCCAAACTGGGGGAGGAGGTACTAAGATAATGATGGTGTAGTTAAGATCCCTGTAAAACTGCAGTTGCAAAACCTGCTCGGGATCTGGAGTATAAAGGAAGATTGTAATGCTTGGCAAATGTATGCACGGAGCTCCAAGTAGCAGCTTCTAAAATGTCTTTGGTAGCCACTCCTCGTAGGAAAGCTGTAGTGGTGGCTGTGGCTCTTGTGGAGTGAGGCCTGATATTTTCAGGAGTTGTCTTTCCATGAAAAGAGTAGCAGAATCAAATGCAATTTCCTATCCATTTTGAAATTGTCTGTTTTGAAATTGCTTTTCCTTGCACTCCAGTTGCATATGCTACCAGAAGCTGGTCAGTTTTTCTGCTGTTTTTAGTTCTGTCCAGATAGTAGCGTAGTTGTCTGTGTACATCCAAGGTGTGCAATAGTTTTTCCCCCCTGTTCTGTGGGTTAGGGAAGAACGTAGGTAAATGAATAGCTTGGTTCAAGGATACCCTGGATACCACCTTTGGCATGAAAGTAGGATTGGTTCTCAGAGACACTCTATCCTGGTGAAAGATAAGGAAAGGCTGCACTGCCATTAATGCCTGTAACTTGGATACCCTTCTTGCTGAAGTGATTGCTAGAAGGAAAGCAGTTTTCCAAGATAAGAACTGTAAGTCTGCTGATGCTGCTGGTTCAAAAGGGGGAAGTGTTAATTTTTCCAGCACAAAATTGAGATCCCATGCAGACAGAGGTGGTTTCCTTGGAGGTTTTACATTTTTGATCCCTCTTAAAAATTGTCTGAGGAGAGGGTGAGAGAAGATAGGAGGATCCATGTTGTACTCTGCTGAAATTGCTGAAGCATGAATCTTAATGGAAGAATAGGACAAGTCATTGTGGAACAGTTCTGCTAAGTATTCTAGGATGTGTGCTAGGTTTGCCAGTGTGACATTTGTACCCTTTGATGCACTCCAAATGAGGAATCTCTTCCATTTAGCTGACTATGTTTTTCTTGTGGAGGGTCTGCGAGCCTCCAGGATAATGTCCTTGACCCTCTGAGATAAAACAGTTTGGTTTTGTTTTATGCAATTTTCCAGGCAGTTAGCTGCAGCATTTTCAAGTTTGGATGCAGGGTCTTGTAGTTGTTCTGTGTTAGAAGTAAAGGCCATAGGGGTAGAGGCCATGAGTTCGTCCGAGACATGCTTCTCAGTAGCGGATACCAATGCTGCCTTGGCCAGTCTGGAGCTATCAGAATCACCTTTGGCTGTTCCTCCCTGATCTTCAGTAGAACTTTGTACATCAATGGGAGAGGTGGAAAGGCATAAACTGTCAGGGCCTTCCAGCTGAAAGAAAGGGAGTCCACCCTCCAGGCTTGTGGGTGGTATTCTCTTGAGCAGAATTTCTTCAGTTGGTGGTTGAGTGGGGAGGTGAACAGGTCTATCTCTGGCATTCCCCATTTCTTTGTTATGTTTTTGAAGATGTCTGGATGCAGCATCCATTCGTGAGCATCCGTGGTAGTTCTGCTTAAGCTGTCTGCTAGTGAATTCTCTTTTCCTGGTACGAATTTGGCCTGCAGTTGAATGTTGAGATTCAGGCCTAGGTTCCAAAGGTCCATTGCCATCCGGCATAGAGGGTAGGAATGCGTGCCTCCCTGTTTGTTGATGTACCACATGACTGTGGTATTGTCTGGCCTTATCAGCAGATGTCCTTGCTGGAGGAATGATTTGAATGCCTCGATTGCATGCTTCACTGCCAGCATCTCCTTTAGATTTATGTGTAGATTCAGCTGGTCTTGAGACCATAGGCCTTGGATACACTTGTCTTCCATGTGTGCCCCCCAGCCAAGGTCTGAGGCATCCGTGGTGATGGTCTGCCTTGGTTGTGGTTTGTGGAAAGGCAACCCTCTGTTGGTCTGGCAGGCCTGAGCCCACCACAGGAATTCTTTTTTCAGGAATGGAATGATTGGTATCATGGTTTCTAGACTGTGTCTGTGTTGAGACCATACATTCCTTAGGTACCATTGTAATTTTCTCATATGCAGTCTGGCATGCGGGATCAAGATTATGCAAGATGCCATGTAACCCAGGGCCTGCAGGACTTTCCTTGCAGTAAGCTGAGTTTGTCTTGTCAAAGCCATGAAGTAGACTGGGAGTTGCTTTTGTTTTTCTTCTGTGAGAAAAGCCATCTGAGTTATTGTGTCCAAATCTGCACCCAAAAATGTTATCCTTTGGGATGGCACTAGTCTTGACTTCTGGATGTTGACTGTGTATACCAAGGCTTGTAACAGTTGTATGACATAGGCCAAATCCTTTATTATTTTTGTCTTGTTGTCCGCTTGTATTAGGCAGTCATCCAGGTATGGGTAGATCTGAATTCCCTGAAGCCTGCAATGTGCAATTACTGATGCCAGGCATTTCGTGAATACTCTGGGCGCAGTAGATAAGCCAAAGGGCAATGCTGAGAATTGATAATGCTCTGATCCTGCAAGAAATCTGAGGTGTCTTCTGCAATCTGGTCATATAGGGACGTGCAGGTATGCCTCCTTGAGATCTAGAGTCACCAGCCAAGACTCCTTGCCCAACATGGGAAGAAGTTGCTGTAGGGTCAGCATCTTGAATTTTGGTACAATGAGATATGTGTTTAGTGCGGACAAGTCGAGAATAGGCCTCCATTGAGTTTCTTTTCTTGGTACAAGGAATAGTCTGGAGTAAAATCCTTGGCCTTGTTCCATAGATGGTACCCTTTCTATTGCTCTCATCCTTAGTAAGTTGATGATTTGTTTTAGAGCCTCTGGTTTCTGGCTTGGTGGAAGGTTTGGCATTCCTCTCTTTTTTGGTAAAGTGTGGAAGTGAAACCTGTAGCCTTTGTCTATTGTTTGCAATGTCCATTTGTCTCCTGTAATGCAATGCCAGTTTTTCGAAAATAAAGCTAACTTTCCGCCCAAGGGTGCTTCCAGTTGCTCCCTGGTTGGCGGAATCAGAGCCAAGTCATTGTGTCTGTCCTGTGGAAGTGGTTGTAGTCGCAGCTGTGGCAGTACTCCTCTGGTTGGCAGGTTGCCACTGACGACCCCTGTAGGCACCCCTTGATTGACCTCTGCCTCTTGAGCGTCTATTCCTGCCCTCTGTGCTCTGGAGGTGTCTGGAAAGGACCAATTCTTTGAAGGCCAGTTTCTGCTGAACCTCGGAGGTTGGACCTGCAAAAAATCCTTGACTGTTTGCACAGATTTAGCTTTTTCTTCCACTTTCTTTAGAATCTCCTGTGCAGGGGAGCCAAATAAACTTTGTTTCTCCATAGGGGCATCTAGGAGTTTAGACTTGACATGGTCTGGCAAGGATTGCTCTTTAGCCAGGCATGCCTTGAATCACTGCTCCAGTCATAGCTGATCTAAATGAAGCCTCCAGTGCATCATAGCCACATTTTAAGAAATGATTACTGACCTGCTGAGAGTTGTGTACCAAATCCTGAAGGGACTTACGGTATAAAGGTTCAGGAGAGGAAAGCTTTTTATTCAGCTGATCTAACAAAAATTCCTGGTACTGTATCATATGGAATTGACAGTTTAAAGCCCTGGCAGAAAGAGTAGCAGATGTATAAACCTTTTTCCCCATCTCTCTAATGCTCTTGACTCTCTTTCAGAGGGTAGGGGTTTTGGCAGTGGCAGCTGCAACACCCTTTGGGCCCTGAGAAATAGTTTCTGGGTCTGCAGCATGGGCCTTATACAAGTGGAAGTGAGAATCCGGGAACCTGTAATATCTGTCAGGTTTGGCAGGGGCCGGGGGAAGAGAATCAGGGGCAGAACTGACATCATTGTATGCATCATCAACAACTGATAGTACAGGTGGTATGGCTAAAGGCCTATGCTGTGGCAAGTGTAAAAAGGTCCTTAGCCTTTTCCTAGAATCAGAAAAATCCTGACCCTGCCATTGAAAGTGTTCCCTCATTGACTGCAAAGTCTCCCCAAAGGAAAATTCTTCAGGGGGGGAGGCAGAAGGAATTGAGTCTTCTGCATCCGAATCCTCATAAGGTGAGTATGGTCCTTCCTGATGGTCTGATAAATCAGATCCATCCGAGGAATAATCAGAGGAGAGAGGTTCAGGGGGTTCAGTCCTAGGCCTTTTGTCAGGAGGAGGTTGTGAGGCCCTGTCTGGGTGAGGTTGGGATCCCCTAATCAGAGATATAAGGTCCTCAGCAAGGCTGAGAATCTGAGAACTTGAGGAAGGTCTCTGAGAGGAAGGTTTTGTTGGTAAGGCCTTGGAAATTTTAGCTGCTTTAGCCCTGGAGAAGGCCTTAATAGACATAGAAGCAGGGGGCCTAGCTGCCCCACGTGCAGGAGTAGAAATGTCCAACGGAATGGTGTCGGACAATTCTTGTGCGCCTGCTTCTTCGGTAGGAATTTCTGTAGCCGACTCAGCCGAGGCCTCTCTGGCCTCGGTTGTCGGAGGTATGTTTTCGGCCGAAGGAAGAACCGAGGACTTGGTTTCAGCTGAAACCGAGACACTCGCGGTAGGCCTAACCGTGGTTTCAGCCGAAACCACGGGCCATGAGTGTCGGTCCTTTTCCTTGCGTTTTTTGGCTAAATGTGTAGTCGGAGTCTCCGATGGCATTTTATATGCAAAAGCGGATCCAAAAAACTCTTCTGCAAACTCCGACCGACGTCTAAGTGTCTGTCGGTTGAAGGAAGCACAGGCTAAACAAGCTGATACGTCGTGGTCTGGGCCTAAGCAAGGAAGGCAGTAAGAGTGGAAATCCTTATGAGGTATTTGTTTCCCACAAGTTAAACAATTATTTACTTTGTCTGACATCGGCTGAGGCAAGAAAGAGTCCCCAACAGGGTACTTAGCTTTTTTAGAAGTCTTCGGTAGCTGAAATCTCTGGATCTGACTGACCAGTACTTGTGAACAGCTTCTGCTTCGGGCACCACGCGGCAAGAAAGACTGGGGAAAATGGCGTCGGCTGATGCCTTTATACCCCAGAAGCTTTGACGGGTGAAGTGCAACATCAGCCGAGGCCAGACCCAGACTTTGGAATCCGGCCGACCGAAGGGCTGCCTGAGGCAGGACAACCCATATGTTATGACTGCAGATGCATCCTTGAAGGACATCGGGGCCGGGCAAGGGTCCGATGCCACTCGCCCCCTTGGAGCCGACGCGGGAGTCACGATGACCGGATCCCTCCATGGAAGGTGTCATGGAGGAAATCGGAGTCGAAGACGAAGGAGCCGAAAGGGGTGGCATCGGCTCCGACGCACCAACAGTCAAGGTTTTGAGAAGCTCCGGCTCCGAACTCTGGAGGAGAGTCGAAGGAGGAAATTCAGGGGGATGAGTGATAGCGGTCATCTGCTGAGACGGGCTATGGAGCATCTGGGCCAGTGCCTGTGATTTCAGCAATCTGCTTACCACTCTCTACAAGTCGTGGTCAGAGAGCCTGGAAGGCCTAGAAGATCGGCTCCGATGGCTCCGCTCCGAATGCAGAGATCCTGGAGCCGAGCGAATCGAATCCAGGGAAGGAGACTGAGATCTCTTCCTAGTCGAAGCCATCGGAGCCAAACACCCCTCGGTTCCAGTCGGAGCCGATAACTTATCGGCTCCAGTCTGGGACATGGAAATGTCGGCTCCAGCCGGAGCCGACATCGACTTCGATGCAGGTGTATCTGAAAGAAAGATCGGCTCCGGCTGGAGCCAACCTAGACTCCAAAGGAGTCAGAGCCACAGCCGAAGGCTTCGAACTCAAAGCCTGGGGTTTAGGTGGCTTAGAGGGCTTCCCCAACCTGGTCTTGGTCGGGGAGCTCTACGGCTTCAATAAGCCTCGTAGGATTAATTTATTCCTACGTTCCTGCAGGACTCTGTGGCTAAAAGAATGACAAATGGCACAGGAGTCCTGCAGGTGTAGAGGTCCCAGGCAATACACGCAAGAAATGTGACCGTCTGTCAGAGACATCTTCTGACAGCACGAGTCACACTTCTTGAAGCCTGAGACCTTCGATTCTTTGGACATAATTATGCCCAGTGCACAAACACACACACACAAAGTTCACCCACACAGTTAACTTAAGAAGAAGGGGGGGGGGACTAAGTACAACACTCAAACACCCTGACAGGAATTAAGGAAAGGGAGGCTTAAGGCCTGAAGGGGAAAAATAACTAAACCTATTAGGTTGAGGGACTCTAATACTGAGAAGAAAAAAAAAAGGCTGGAAAAAGGGAAGATTTTTAACTGTAGAAAGTTAAATCACAAAAACACTACCTGAACTGGTAAAAGAAGACCTCTTTGTGAAGCGGCAAACGAGATCTGGGTAGTCACGCCTTGCATCATGGGATATAGGGTTGCCTCGAGCTGGTAAAATTAGCTCTCGAGCTTAGCAAGTGCCGAGTCGGAGCCGAGGATCGGCTCTGAACCCATCCAGCAAGAATGAAGGCGAGTTTGACAACTTAACATTCATTAGCAATTCATAACATATTTAAGTCAACTCTCAACCCCAGCATACTGAATAATGAAACTATTCATGGTCTTTATAAGAATATATGCAACCCCTCACTGATTCAACTTAAAATCTTACACAATGTTATCCCTTCCTATCCAATAAACGTGAATTACACACCCTTCTATTTCAAACCTATTACTAGGAAACTTGTCAAAGAGCATCTAGAAAGTTTAGTTAGCTTGTACGCCTACCTGAACTAAAACTAAGATGTGACTTTATTTCTGACCCACTATCTTACATCTTTAATCTAGCACTGACAACTAAGCGGTCTCTAAAAATGCCAACATTCTCCCTCTTCTCAGAAATGCTATAACCAAGACTGCAAACTAGGAGCCATAATCAAATCTCCTAACGATGTGGACATCCTATAAAAGGGCCTCACTGAGACAGATGCCTGGTGTCAAAGCCATGGCCTCAAATTCAATGCCAAAAAGTGCATTGTCATCCCTTTTGGTAAAAACTCTGTACCCATGAACTACCACATAGGCGGTAATCTACTTAACATCGGAAGTGTGATAAGTAAGACCTTGGGACACAGGTGGATAGTAGTCTTTTCTTTGATAATCACATCGCCACAGTAGTCAGGAAATCCTTCTACGTGGCACACATCATCACAAAAGGTTTCTCATCCAGGAAAAAAAGAGGTCATTGTTCCCCTCTACTCATTCCTCATTAGACCCATTATAGAGCCACAACACCCCTTCTGGTATGTACCTCACAAGACATCTACAACAACTGGAAAGGCCACAGAAATACCTCACAAAGAGGATTACCGGCCTCAAACAGATGCCCTACGCAGACCATCTCAAAAAACTCCAGCTTTACTCTGTCGCATATCGCCTACTCAAAGGCGATCTCTGCCTAACATACAAAGCTATGTCAAATCCAGACCTGTTGGACATGCTCCACGTAAAGAAATCCCAATCCCTCCGAGCTACACACTCTAGGGACCTAAACCTTGTCACCACAATAAACAGAACATGCTGGAGGGATATATTCCTGTCTCAGAGACTTCCCATACTCTGGAACAAACTACCTATCTATATCAAACAAAGGTTCATAGGTTCAAAGGTTCATACTAGGCTATCTGCCCTAGGGCATTTATAAGCCTAGCCAGAATGTGTTTGGCTTTCGCCACCCATTTTAAATTAATTTTGCTATGCCCTTTTTCGAGGTTAGTATACTGTGCTTCTGTCTAACAGTGACACAGAAGTGA
The DNA here is from genome assembly GCF_019279795.1 of Protopterus annectens. NCBI lineage: Eukaryota > Metazoa > Chordata > Ceratodontiformes > Protopteridae > Protopterus > Protopterus annectens. The sequence continues at coordinate 1,379,902,909 of NC_056735.1, read as the reverse complement.
TACCCGGGTTAAACCTACGATCTCCCATCCACTCATCAAGATTCCTCTTGAAGAGAGTCAATGAGGGACTCTGCCTAACCTGGACTGGGATTTTATTCCAGAGTGAAGGGAGCCTCTGGGTTATGAATCTGTCCCTCCAGCATGTCCTATTTATTTCAGTGCTGAGGTTCAAGTCTCTCGAGCGTAGCTCAATGGGATTTGGATTTTCTGAGGTGCAGCATGTCCATTAATTCCGGGTTGGACATGGCTTTATATGTCAGGCACAGATCGCCCCTGAACAGGCAGTATGCCACTGAGTAGAGCTGGAGTTTCTTTAACCGGGCTGCATATGGCATCTGTTTGAGCCCTTTGATCCTCTTGGTGAGATACTTTTGGGGTCTTTCCAGTTGCTGCAGGTGTCTGGTAAGGTACATCCCAAAAGGGGCATTGTACTCAATTATGGGCCTGATGAGGGATGAGTAAAGAGGCACGATGACCTCCCTTGATCTAGATGTGAATCCCTTCATGATTAGGTGGGCTATATAAAATGTTTTTCAAACCACTTTGGCCACGTGGTTGTCAAATGAGAGACTGCTATCAACTTGGGTCCCCAGGTCCCTAATTACTTCTTCTGTACTTAATGGATTACCACCTATGTGGTAATTTGTGGGCACTTTGTTTTTGCCAAAGGGATGACTATACACTTTTTGGCATTTAGCTTGAGGCCATGGCTCTGGCACCAGTTGTCTGTTTCTATGAGGCCCTTTTGGAGGATGCTTGTGTCGGCTGGAGAGTCGATTATGGCACCCAGTTTGCAGTCATCTGTGAACTTGGTCAGCCACAGTCCTTCCGTGTTGGCCTGTACCTCCGAGAAATATATACCGAACAAGAGAGGTCCCAGGACTGAGCCTTGTGGGACGCCACTTGAAACTGGTTTGGAGACTGACATGGCTCCAGCAATTCTAACCATGTGGGTTCTGTCCTTGAGCCAGTTTGCAACCCATCCAGTGACATAGGGGTTTATATTTAAGCTGGAGAGCTTATCTATAATGCCGGAGTGGGGTATTGTTTTGAAGGCTTTTGCCAGGTCCAGGTAGGCTGTGTGGACCACCTTCCCCTCATCAATGGCCTTGGTGACTGTTTCAAAGAAATCAACCAGGTTTAAGAGGCAGGATCTGCCCTTAACAAAGCCAAACTGGGTAGGATCCAGTGTCTGTAGGTCCCCAATATCTTTATTTATGAGGTCCATGATGATCCTTTCCATAGCTTTGCAGACCAAGCTAGTCAGGCTTATGGGGCGATAGTTTCCAGGATCTGTTGAGGCACCACCTTTGTGGAGAGGGACCACTGTTGCTGTACGCCACTCTTTGGGTACATATCCGGTAGTAAGGCTGAGATTGAACAGTAGTTTTATGTTTGGGTTTAGCTCTTCTTGTAGCTCATGTAGGACGCAGCCCGGGACACCGTCTGGTCCCATTGATGCTGTGTTTTTTGCTTTGGAGAGGGCGGCTCTTACCTGAGCATCTGAGATGTCAGGGGGGCAGCACTCTGCTGGGATAGATATTTGCCCTTTTGGTAGGGAGGGGGGAGAAGTTTGCGCTGAACCTGTCAGCTAGGATGTTGGCAATATCTGTGAGTTCAGTGTATTTTTTGTCATTTTGGACTAATTCTGAGCATATCTGGGAATTCCCACTCAGGTTCCTAACATAACTAAAGAAAGCCTTGTGATTATCCTTAGTGTCCTGTGCAATTTTTCGCTCAAAGCTGGCCTTAGACGATTTTATGAGTGCCCGTAGTTTTTTGCTAATACTGATCAGAGATGCCTTCCCTTTTTGGGATTTTGCTCTATCATTTAGTAGCTTCCTCCTTCTATTGTATAGTTTGTTTATGGCTGGGGTCCACCAGACAGGACGTTTGCCTTTGGAGGATTGGGTCTTGGTTTTATTTGGGGTTACATAATCCATGCATTCCTGAAGGTGTTCATAGAATGCATTTATAAAGGATTCTGCAGTCTGGGCCGTATTTTCCACAGGCCCGGGGGCTTTGAAGGATTCCACCTCGGTTTTGAGGAGTGTGAAATTTGCTTTAGAGAAGTTTTTCACTGTGGTTTTCTGGGCAGGAGGTGGGGTCGGGATGTGAATATCCAGTGAGATTAGTTTATGGTCTGATATTACCAGTGAGGGATACACTTCTGGCCTGGAGCATAGAGTCCCCATGTTGGTGATGATCAGGTCCAGTATGTTTTCCCCTCTTGCGGGAGTGGTAACAAGTTGTTCCATAGCATTTGAGTTTATAAATTCTAGGAACCTTTGGGTTAGGGTGTTGGAGCTAGAGAAATGCTCCCAGTCTATGTTTGGGTAGTTGAAGTCACCCAATATAATGGTGTTTGGAGAGACCTTCATATTTTCCAGTGTTCTCAGGAAGGCCAAGTGGGGTTCCTGGGTTTGGGAGGGTGGTCTGTAGCAGGCTATAAACTGGAAGGCAGTTTTACCCACTGTTCGTTGCACATGGATAGTCTTGGATGCTTTGTGCTGTGCCACCAACCTGGAGGTGTGGGTATCTTTGATGAATATTGATACTGCCCCTCCTTTTGTGGTTCGGTCCAAGTTTTGGGGCCGAAAAGCATGGTATGAGGTATAACCTGGTAGTGCTGGGGTGCTCTCGGGAGCCTTGAACCAGGTTTCTGTTACTGCACAGATATCGATGTTCTCCATGCTAAGGAGAGTTTCGAGTGCGTGCATCTTGAGGTTTAAACTTCTGGCATTGAGTAACATTACTCTTAGTTTCTTATCCCTTGTGATACCTATGGAGGTGGGTTTGCCTTTTGAGCCTTGCCTAAAAAAGGCACTACGGGGGTAGCAAGAGCCTTTGCCAATATCCGAAAGCCCAGGGGTGACAGGTGCAAGCCGTCCCTAGCGAAGCATTGTGGCTTGTTGAGCATGTCATCCCAGGCTGACAGCATTGGATCCCCTTTGAATGACACCAATAATTAAGCCAATTGTTGAAATTGATCATCATTTTTAAAAAACAACAAACTATCCATTGACAAAAATGTAGTAATGAGATTTTTTAAGTAGTATATCTTTTTAAGAGAATGTTTGTATTCATTGATTGGATGTTAATTAATGATGACACTATTTAAATAGTGATGATGAATTTTTAAATGTATTCTGAAGAAGTCCTTGACGAAAGCGTTTATTGAGTAAAGTTTATTACGCTATCTGCTGTCTTTTAAGTGTTGTTTCACTATTGAATTAATAGTACATCGTGTTTGTGCTTGTGCATTCATTTCTGCCAACTGCAAGCTGCCTGAACCATTTCCTTCTTTGACCGGTATCCTTGTGGTTCTAACTTTTGTGGTATTTATTTGGTTATTGATCATCTTGTCTTCATATTGTGGCATCATTCTTGGTGAGGGTAAGATGCTACTCAAGGTCAGGGTCATACCGGCCTGGGCCACATGCTCAGAGAGCTCCTCTATGTCTCTTTTCATGTAGTCCAGGGAGGTACGTCTCAGGTCATTCACACCAGCATGGACAATGACTGAGTCATATTTGTATTTGCCTTGGAGTGACCTGAGTGCTTGTGTTATGTGGCGGATCCTAGCGCCCGTCAGGCAGCTCACCGTGACCTTCTCCTTGTTCAGCCTGGTGAGCAGGACGTCAGTGTGCCTGACGATGGAGTCACCTTTTACAAGTGTATCAGGTGTGTTGTTTAGCCTTAAGGGCTGTGACTGTTCGGCACACTGGCTTTGTGAGCTATGTGTTGCACGTGTTTTGTTTTGGGGTAGCGGTTGCTTGGGTGTCTGCTTTGGAGGTCTCTGCTGCTTAAGCAGATTTTTATTTAGAGCCTCCGAGTATGTTTTTATGTGTTTAGGTGTTTGGTTTGCTGTCGTGGTAGGTCTATGTGAGACTGGAATTGTAGTGAGTGTGGTTTCCTTCTCCTCCCGACTGGTTACGCCAGTACTGAGTTGAGAGAGCTTAGCCTCCAGTTTGGCTATATGGATGCATCTCTCACATGTGTTGGTAAGAGAGGGTTGTCTGTGTATATGAGGCAGTTGTAACATTGCCTCAAGATTCCCAGATTCACCAGCTGGACCGGAGAGGAGATTGACAACTGACCTTTGGACATGCTAGAATAGTATTGGGAATTCCTTTATAATTGAAAAAAAATGGGCCAATGGCGAACAATGTACTCAAGGGGAGTTTGTGAGGGTGTAGTGCTTTTAATTTTTTAGAGCTGACTTATATAATTGCTTTAGTGAGCAAGTGCCAGGTAACTTAAATGCAATGTGTTACAGGTAACTTAAATGCAAAAATGACAAACAGTAACTTTCTTTTAAGTGAAACAAGGAAATAAGTACAGTAAGCAATGCAGATATCACTAGGGATCCACAGAAGCGATGAAAAGCCGCGTTTCAGGTGGTATTAGCGTTTCAGGGAAATAACAAGCAAACAAACAACAAGCATACAAACAAAGCTAGATTCAGCAGGCCTGGATCTAGTCTATGCTACAGCAAACAAGGTGTACCAATTTCAGTAAGAAACAGTTGAAATATGCAGGCACTATAAGCCTTTAACCAGAAATTCCCAGCTCAGAAGGGCAGAGTCCAGCCTCTCCTCCCACAAGAGTGCAGACCACGAACCTTCTTAATGTAAAATAGCTGGCCTGAAGCCCAAGTGCTTAAACCAGAACTAATACACCTTTAGAATAACAGACACTGAGCCCTCAATCAGCAGTTCACAACTTAGAAGGATGTAAGCTACCTGTCCTGCCACCACAGTGCAGGCCACAAACCTTCCTAATGTAAAACAACTGGTCTGAAGCCCAATGCTTAATCCAAAAGACTTAGAATGATAGCTACACTTTAATCAAGTTACTACCAAGCAGTAGTAAATACAATTGAATATTTTAAAGAATGCCTGGATTAGTGCTCAAGTTATACAAACAAAGCTAGATTCAGCAAATCTTCAAGAAAAATCTTGATGATTGGATGGGAGATAGGAAATTCACCCCAGGGATCACTTCTGTGGCTCTGCTTGACAGGAGCACAGGAAAATAATTTTCATGGGTGGCAAAAGCCAGGGTACCGTTTGGCTAGGCTTATATAGGCCCTAGGGCCAATAGCCTAGTACCTACCTATGAACCTATGCTGATGACTACAGAGCCACTACAAATTTTGACCTTACAGACAAAATAATGGGAAAAAAATTACAAATGTTTGACTACTTAGTCCAGTCTAAAATACTTTCAAACCATATGGCTTTTGACCCAAATACAGCACCACCACTGTTATCTTACACACTATCTATACCAACTGTGCAAAAGGCTTTCTGATAGTAGCAATATTCATTGATTTAAATAAAGCTGTTAAATGTGTCGACCACAATATATCTGCAGCAAAAACTAAAATACTGCATTTTCTTAGATAAGGTATGTGAAGGTAGAAATGCTATCTGCAAAACAGAACATTCAATATAACTTCAAATGACACTACCCACCACCCTCTCACATCTAACAGAGGTGTATCTCAAGGCTCTTTTCTTGGTTACCTTCTATATTCACTTTTTTTAATACTCTCCCATGGGATTTCTCCAAACATGATTACATTTTATACATCCATGATACTGTTATCAATGAAACAGATACTTTTATACAACAAAATCAAACCTGCCATTCAAGATGATTTTGAAAATCTGGTACTTGCGTATTATCGCAACCACGCTTTCTCAGTGGCATGTTATTATCACTACAATGGGTTTGGCCTATTATCGCTACCACACTTTGTAAGTAACCTGCTGCGGTGGTGGTGCTGCGGTAGCGTTATCGCCTCACAGTAAGACGTCCTGTTCGATTCTCAGCTAGAGCGTCTTCTGTGTGGACACATGCATGAATGGGCGTACCTTCGTTTAAGATTGTGCATCAGGGCCAGCAACTCGGCACGTAAAAATCTACTGTCAATCATTAGCGGACCGGAGTTCCGCTGTGGCAACCCCTAATCGGGAAAAGCCGAAAGACACAACTTTGTAAGTAACCTATTTATATTTTTGCAGTCATTTTCGGCAGCATGTCCTTTACATAATGGTACTAAATACATTTTTGTAAGTCATATTCTCGCCACTACACTAACTGTGATTGGAGTGGACTGGTTGTACTTTTGCATTAGGATTTCATCTTTGTAAGTTATTCTGACTTGGATTGGATATCTGTACTACAGTTTAAAATTGATTTACATTTAAGAAAATAATTCAACTTTATTGTTAATGTATTGCAATGTAACACCTACAATTCAAAGCATTTCGAGATAAAATGTAGTTTCCCATATTTCTATACAACTTCACAGAGCATTTTAAAAACGGCTTTAATTGTTTCATGTACAGTCTTGGAAGGGAGGACAAGAAAGCAGCTCAGAAGCAAAAATGCAACAGTCAGACTATGGATCAAATCTTTTCATATATATTACACTAGTAGGATTTTTAATTAATTGACTGATCTGCTTAAGTAAAGACAAACCCAGGATATGCTGTGTGGATTTTAAATTTGATAATGGATCTTTCAGTGTGGAAAAAAAAAAGAAAGATTCAATATTGTAATGTTCATGGTTGCGGCAATACATCCTTTGGAAAATCAGTTCAAGACTAAACTGATTATTATTATTATTATTATGCTAAGAGGGATTTTCTTTACATGATTATTCCAGGGTTAAGCTGCGTACACAAGAGGCTGGCAAAAAAGTGTACTTGCGACTGCCACGGAAGCGTGGTTGCGATAATACGTAAGTACCGAAAATCGCTGGAACTGGCTGTATAACAATGGACTGTCACTGAATATCATTGATACTTACAATCAGCCACTGCAGAATGTGGTCCAATAAAGATCTTTAGGATTTCATTTACTCAAACCTTAACCTTCCATCATCATATGGAGCAGCCATCCCAAAAGGTCCTTAAATAGTGCAAAACAGCATATAAGACAACTCATCTGCTAAACAAGGAAACAAAACCAATAGCTATTAATGTCTTACTACCTAGAATGGAGTACCGTTTGCCCATTATCACCCTTAGTCTCATCAAAACATACACATACCACAAACAATTGAAAAAATGATTACTCAAGTTTATCCACCTGAGTCCAACTTATGAGCATCATTATTAGATAACTGATAAATCTAACTGGCTTATACTTCGAAACACAACAAATTTTCTGTTCAGCACCGTAATATATAAGCTAATCTTTAATTGCTACTGCCTATCTCTTAAGAACCTACTACAGTTTAGAAGACATTACTAAGACCTTAAGGGTTCTGAGGATACTCCTGTAGTTATACCCCTAACACTGTGTCAATAGCAGAAAATGCTTGACGTTCCAAGATGGTTGCAATGATAACAGGATAACATCAGCCTTTCCAGTTAAAAAAAAAGAAACTGTAGGACAAGGGTAAGAAACTCTGTCACTTTTAGTAAATCTGCTTAATAGCTAGTAAGTACACTGACTGGATGCCAGCAAAGAAGAAACTAAGAGTTCATGAAAGAAAATCAACTAGAAAAGATGAAGAGAATACACTGACTGGGAAGAATCATGCATTTGTTAACAAAAAGCAGTTCAAGCTTCGGCTTTGATGCAAGACATGGTTTCCAGTAGTATGTTTATGAAGGCACAAATAAGCAACTGGACATATATTCTACTGCAGGATCTGTTTTTTGAAAGGGCACATCATGTCTATGATCCAGACCTGGCCATGAGAAAGCAGCCAAGACCTATATTATTAAAGATGCAATCCTACCAGCAGAAAGGGTTGAGCCTGACAAAACTGTGGCAGAAGGACAAAGTATTAAAAGCTTGTGACAAACGCTGGTGACAGCAGATTGTTCACGGAAAATGATTACTCAATGTACACCAGGCAGAAGAGAAACAAATTTATTCCAGCAATCAGGGTATGTCAAGAGGTAGATATGATATTCAAGCTGCTGTATCCAGCTGTCTTCAGAATATGTTTTCCTGGAGGATCAAAGTCATTTTTTGATACATAACAGGCTAAGGAGCAATTACAAAAGTGTGTCCAACAAAAAGTGAGCCATCAAGCAGAAGGAGACTGTTTCTCATTTTTCTGATAATAAATCACATGGAGAGACTTTGCAAAGGAAACCTTTTCCAATGTTCCAAAGGAAAATGCTTGAGGTACAGAGAAAAGCACAAGAGCTGACTACAAAAATCAGGACTACCTTGGAAATGAACCAGAGTCTGGAGTAAGCAGATGGAGATGAACATGAAGAAGACCAGCAACATGGAAATTAGTGGATAAATGTGAGATTACAAAGCATCAGTCTCATTTGTGAAATATGGCTGCACATGAAAAAGTGAAAAGAATAGATTTTTGTTGACTTTGTTAAACTTGTGGGAAAGTGAAAGTCATTAATGTTTGGAAGGTCACTAAGGGGAAGGGAAGAGGAAGGAATATGGTAAATGTAAACAAAATAATTTGTGTTCTTAACAGTATTTCTAGAAAACTTTTTATGATATAAATTGCAAATTATATATAATGTTGGTTATTGTTGTGTGTGATAAAGATACTAAAGTAAACATATGTCTTTTTCTTTAGTAAACTTACGTCTTTTTCTTTCTTTCTTCTTTCTTAGTACTAAGAAACACAGGTATTACAATGTAAAAAGAGAAATAAAGGCTATTCAAAAGCATACTTAAATCAATAGGCTGTAAACTTGAGTTGCTTAGGGGGGAATGGGGTTCAAAAGTACATAGATCATAATATATGAAATGATTATATGTTTTCTCTTACTTTTGCATAGGTGAATATCTGGATTAAGATCCTTGGCTTAATCTAATAAATTTAAAGTGGAAACAAGTAAATAAGAGGACAAAGAATGCAATGGAAAGTTTTCCTTTAGCAATAAATGTTTCATTATGTCTTTAGAAGCCTTCAGCTGAGGGCTATGTTTTTTCTTCCTTTTCCATGGAGACAAACTGATTGATTATAGGGCAATAAAAAGCCAAAGCACTGGTTTCCTCAAGGCAAAAGGTTAATGTTTTCTGAAAGCATGCAAGTTGTTTTTCACATCTGTGGGAAATAAAGATAAAAAAGAACATATACCAATTAGTGTAAGCAGGAGCACAGGCAGTAGCATGTGTATTAGCATGGACAACCAAATCTTTAGGTTACATAAAGCCTGTATTTCCAGCTGTCAATTTTGGGTCAGTTGTTCTTGTTAGGAGGGCTAAACTTCATTATTTGAAAAGGTACATAGTTTTATGTGTCTGTAATAACTTAACAGCCCAAAGAAATGGAAGACCAGTGCAACCAAATAACTAATAAACAGTCCACAAAGCACTGAGTAGAGGAAAAGCCAGGCACCGGACAGCCTAAGTGAAGTTGCAAATTTTATTGAAGTAACCAACCTCAAACGTGAAACGCTTACACAATCACACAGCGTTTTTTGTCAGTAACAACAGACTTCTTCAGACAAAACGTTTTGTCTGAAGAAGTCTGTTGTTACTGACGAAAAACGCTGTGTGATTGTGTAAGCGTTTCACGTTTGAGGTTGGTTACTTCAATAAAATTTGCAACTTCACTTCGGCTGTCCGGTGCCTGGCTTTTCCTCTGCTCAGTGCTTTGTGGACTGTTTAATAACTTAACAGGTTACGGAAGTGTTCTGGGGGTGTTTATATTTGTTTGAGGGTTTTCATTAAAACCAAAAGTCTTGCAAAATGAAACACGGATTCAAATGGAAATGATTGTAAAAAATGTATAAATGATAAACCTGTCAAACATTAGTGAGTGCATGTGTGAAGACTGGGGAAAGATGGGCGAAGGCTGCCAGCCTAGTCAAATAGAATTTGATACATAATTCTATCATTTGTATATATAAATGTAAAATACAGGCTTGTGTTTTTAAATGAAAGAAAACACTCTAAAATGTGAACTTCAAGATTGTAACAACATTGCCATCTGTTGTAAGGAAAACCAAGCCAAGCATTTCAAATGTTCTTTGAAGTTACAATTATCTAAATGGTGGTGCCGAAGCGACTGGCTAAACACATTCTTTTTATTGTCTTAACATAAGGAATAATTGTTAGAGTGTACATATGAAATGTCTTTTATTGTTGTAGTTTCCTGAGCAGGTGTTAGATTGCTAAATAATGCAGTATGTTAGCCTGGGAACTCCAGACTAAGCGTCAAAATGATGTAATGTGTATACTGGGAAAACTTAAGTGTCAAAATGATGTAATCTGGAAGGACCACCTTAGCAGAGCTGTTTGTTAGTGAGTTTAAAAACTATTGTTGAGAGAGAGAGAGAGACTGTAAGCATTTTTGTCTTGGACCATCAACCCCAGCACTGCTTATGCTCTATATATGTATGTAAGTAGGATTATAGCACTGTGTTTTCTTTCAAGAATAGCTAAAGATTAGAAAGTTAGATTAAGTGTTTTTCTTTGACATCAGACCTGTCCTACTGTGTTATTTTAAGTTTCTGTGCTATCTCTGAACTCTTAGATATCTCTGTGGTGTAGTAGTATTGTCTTGTGTTTTAATTATTTATTATTAAATATATTTGAAAAACCTTTACCTGTGGCTGGTTTGTGTAGAGATAATTAGGCTCTAGCGTACATTGCATATTTATAGAGTTTATTGTAATAAGCCACTCTAAAAAGCCTTAGACTGAATCTGAATAGTCACATTACCAATTGGATAATAATATTGCACAGTAATAACTGGACACTCTTTTAAGTGCCTTTGGGTAGCTGATAATTATTAGTCGGTGGTGGCAGTAATTACTACCATATAGTCTGGGTAAATGGGCCCAGCTAGAGAAACTGTCAGCCTTTCCCAGGAGTGTCTATGAAGTTGTATAAATACTTATCTCAAAGTGTGCACGGTGTGTCGGTTTTGTTCTAAGAGTTGAGAACTATGGTGAGAAGTGAGAACTGAATTTGTATTCGTCCAGGTGGTTTGTGCTAACAGGCTGAGAGCTATAGTGAGAACTGATGGCCATTAAGTTTCAGTCTTCCTATTTTTTAAACTGCTGATTTAGCATAGTGGTATGGCGGCTTAGCAAAATTCATTTAAAATGGGTGGCGAAAGCCAAACACACTCTGGCTAGTCTTATAAATGCCCTAGGGCAGATAGCCTAGTATGAACCTATGAACCTATGTTGCACTGACTAGTGTATAGGGTTCTGTGTTCAACACTTGCCAGTGACATGCATGGTGGTAGCACAACATTTTATTCTAGCAACTTTCCAAAATTATACAAGCAATGTTTAAAATGTGTCCCTGGTTTTTGACCTTTTGCCCCCCCCCACCAAAAAAAAATGAAATTAAAATAAGTGTGAGAAGCTGTGTAAGATGCCTGTGGCTTACACTGTCATTCTGTTTATAGTTTGGGTGTGGAAGTAGGCTTTTATGACGGAAATGTTCTGAATTGGGCAGTTTTGTAATTATTGGTTTATGTATTTTCTTTCATTGCCTGCAGTACACAGCCTACTGGAAAAATGTTCAAACAATACATTTAAAATGTGCTCTGTCTAACAAGTATTCTGTATTACACAAGGAATATAACTTAATAAAGTCAGGAAGGTGTATCAAAGAAAAGAACACATGTATGTTGTTTTGTGTGCAAGGAGCCAATGATTTGAAAACAGCCCAAAGGTAATTTTATCCACCACTGGCCAGATGCATTTTCTTTGGATGTGGTGAAGGTTTCAATGAATGTGAATTTCAAGGGCAGAGAAGTTTTAATGCCAAATCTATTTTCATTGTGCATGTGCTGTGCTGCAAAATGTAAAAATAAAATCCAAATGATCATTGTAGAAGTAAAGCAGTATGCACACATTAGCGTTTATGGTAAATGGGGAGAAATATGTAAAGAACTCTTGACAAGAAAATCATGCACGCAGGACAACGTGCACGGCCCCAACCAGCCAGTAAATTCAAAGAGAGTGAGCCAGCACGTAAAGTTCGCTCTTCCAACAAAAAGGTTTATTAAACAAGAAAATACTACATATAATGGCAAAATACCATTATACAAGCAAACCGGTTTCGGCTATCATATAGCCTTTGTCAATGCTGCATATTGAAACAAATAAAAAAAACCACCACCACTTGAGTACCATATTTATAGTACCCATTTAAAGGGGCATGTACCATAATATAAAGGACACATAACATTTAGGAACAACAAAGATTTTTGCTGTATAGATATGCAGCAACACTGAGACATACAAAATCTATGTGAATATATTCCATATCATTAGAAATTAAGAAAGGAATAATATCTTTACCACCCTATCTCAGTTGTTGTTTGCATGAATACATATAAATATAACTAAATATAACATGAGGAAGACCTCATAATACAAATACAAAATGTCCCCTAGAATGTATCCTATATTTTAATATTAATGTCCATAAATCATAACAATTAGGACTTGATATTATGTAAGAAAAACCTAATGGTACATAACAAACACTCCCACTATTATATTTAATGTATTAAAGTTCATGAAATAAGCCTATTCCAAAGTGTTTAATCCAGGTCTGAATAAGCCCCCCAATTTGATGATCCACATATTTTCCATCTGATTAAGTTTTTGATGCCATCCAGCTTTAAACCCCCTATGTAGAGTTATCCTATCTATAATGACAAACTTAAAAGCTGCAGATGGATGCTCCATGGTGTGTTTAAAGAGTGCATTGGCAACACGTTTATTTTTAATTGCACTTAAATGTTCCCCTATTCTAAATTTAACTGGTCTGGACGTCTGTCCAACATAAAATGCAGAGCAGGTACAGGTTGCCAAATAGACAACCCAATCCGTGCTGCAATTAGCAAAAACCTTTATTTCAAAAATTTTAGAGGTATTTTTGCTGGAAAATTCTCTAGTTTTATTCAAATGTTGGCAGGCCATACAATGGCCACAAGGATAGCAGCCCTTTAATACTTCCCCAGATAAAGTTCTTTGTTATGGAAGACTTGGAATATATCTTTTGTAGTGTGTAAAATATGAATTCATATTTCTTCCCCGTCGATAAGAAAATTTACATTGATCAGGCAACACACTACTTAAAACATCTTGTGACAAAAGAATTCCCCAATGCTGGTTAATAAGATCTCTAAACCGATTAGTATTACTACCATAAGTTGTTACTAGCCGTAAGGGTTGCTTAATGTTCTGCCTCTTAGAATCCCTATCCTCTGATTTATAACACAACAATTCCTGACGTGTTAATCTATTGGTTTGTCCCACAACATTAGATAGAAGTTGGGAATTGTAGCCCCGTTGTGAAAACCTGTGAGATAAATCAAGACTAGAATCAAAATAGTCCTGATCTGATGAACAGATCCGTCTGATTCTCATAAATTGAGAATTTGGAATATTGCGGATGATGTGGCGTGGATGGGAACTATTGGCATGTAATATGGTATTGTATTTCGGGAATTTTCTATAAACAGTGGTAGACAAAGTATTGTCTATAAGTCTAGACACCTTAACATCCAGAAATACAATATTGGAATGTTCGATGTTAACAGTAAACCTAATGCCAAAAGTATTGTTATTCAAGTAATCCACAAACTGGCTTAAACCTTCCTTATTACCACGCCACACCATCCAGCAATCGTCTAGATATCTGCGCCAGATGTCCAAATGTTGTAAAAATACATTATGGTGAACATCGTATATATACTTGGCCTCATAATACCCCATGAACAAATCTGCATAAATAGGTGCAAAAGAAGCACCCATCGCAGTTCCCTTAATTTGCCAATAAGCCTTTCCTTGATAATAAAAAATGTTCTTACGCAACACCAATTCAGTTAGTTTAATCAGGAAATTATTAAAGCCCGTGGAGTAAAGGTTGGATTTATATAACCAATAAGAAACCGCCAAAATTCCCAGATCATGTGGAATGCTTGTATAAAGTGAAGCCACATCAAGTGTACAAAGCAGCCAATGAGATTCCAATTGAGAGTCATTGATAATATTAAGAAATTCGGTAGTGTCTTTAATGCGGGACCTAATAGATATCAGCAGCGGCTTCAGATAGAATGTGAGAAATGCTGACAATGGTTCCGTTAAGGAACCCCTACCTGAAACAATAGGTCTACCCGGAGGATGTAATGAATCTTTATGTATTTTGGGTAGCATGTATAAGTATTGAGGAATAGGCTCCTCTACTTTGAGTTGTGTACCTACCTGCTGTGTAATGATACCCTGTTGAACCGACATTTGCAAAAATGCATCAATTTCTCTCTTAAAAGACGGAGTGGGATCAATACTTAATTCCATATAAAAACTGGAATCTGCTAATTGCCGCAAAACTTCCTGATTATATGTGGAATGATCCAAAATCACAACCGCTCCCCCTTTATCTGCCATAGTTATTACTATGTTATGGTTGTTCCTAAGCTCCATCAGAGCTTGCCTTTCTGCTGCAGTTAGATTATTATCAGTTGGCTCATACAAATTAGAATAGTGTAGCTCTTTACCCACAGTTGGCTTTGTTTAATCGCTCAGGCTTCATCCTCATTGTTAAACCACACCAGCTGTGGGTAAATCTTTAATATATCACACCACTTCATTGGTTATTGCTTAAATAACCCCCTGTAGCAGAACCCTAAGATAAACTGACGTGCTGGAGGGACAAATTCATCACCCAGAGACTCCCTATGCTGTGGAACAAAATCCCGGTACATGTGAGGCAGAGCACCTCGCTGGCCTTGTTCAAGAGGAATCTTGACCAATGGATGGGAGATCACAGATATACCCCAGGGATTACTTCAGTGTCACTGCTTGACAGAGGCACAGCAAAATAATAGGCATAGTTTTATTCAAACTAAAGGGGTGGCGAAAGCCACATAACTATGGGCTAGGCTTATAAATGCCCTTGGGCAGATAGCCTAGTATGAACCTATGAACCGAAAATAATTACTGCATGCAAAACTAAAAGATAAACTTTCAAGATACAGAAATCCTTTTCTTAAAATGAACAAGGAACTCCACACCCAAATGGAATCAGAAAGTCAGTTATGAGATAAAAACAGCCACACAGTTGAAGGATAACAACAAGGCATTATTTAACTATGAAAATAACGTGAACCAGGAATCCAGGACGCCAAGTTGGTTATTAAAAAACACTCCACCTTTATTCACCAAACAGTTTGTTTTAGCACTTTCATCTCTTCAAAAGAGACTTCATCATAAACAAAGAACCTAATTAATTAACACTTTATATAGTGTAAGCAATTAATGACATCACAAAACTTTTGAACATTTAAAGCACTACATACATTTTAAGTCTGCTGTATAATGAAAAACCATAATTAAAAAGTTGTTTGTCAACATTGGCACAAAGGTCTAGAACAACAATCACATATTAAAATATATTGTAACTATATAATTATTTAAAACTATATATGTTTTAAATTTAAATATATATTTATACATGTTAAGAACTTTATGAAACTGAAGTGCATCAATATTAATAAATCAAAAACTTATTTTAAAAATATACCCAAAGGTATATATTATTAAAAATAAATAAATAGTTGTGTTATGCAAAATGCATTAATACAAAAGTTCATAAATTATTAGACCTTTCTATTAAATAGGGAACCAATGAAACTGATTCATAGAAGCCAGTCTGAACTGCCACTGGCTTTCTTTCTTTTTCAAAAAATTTTTCCAGTCACCACCTCTGATATCAATCTTGACCATGTCCAAAATACCAAACACAAACTTTTCAAAACCATTACACAATAAACTGTGCTTGTACAGTGCATTTGTATTTTTGTTTGTCCTTATCTCATAGAGATGTTCATAAATTCTGTTTTTTAAACAACGCTCTGTTTTCCCCACATAGAATTGTTTACAAGTTTTGCATATAGCAAGATAAATGACCCCCTTAGTGTTACAATTGCCCTGCTAGAAATGTATCCTACTCTTCATAATATTATCCAATATTACTGTAGGTTCAACATTGATGAAGGAGCAATAGTTACACATGCCACATCTTTTAGTCCCATCATTTACCCTGGTACTTTCAACAATTTTATTTTCCAATAACTGTTTAATATTTTTACCTACCCTAGTCACAAATGTTGGTTTACTACCAACTTTATTATATATAGCTGTATTAGTTCTTAGTATATTCCAATTTCTCACAAAAATATTTTTGACAATTGATGTTCTCATGTTGTGCGTCAGGACACAGACTGTTTTAGAATGGTCACCAAGACTAAAACCCTTCTCCCCTCTGTTCTCTCCCAATGGATCAAGTCCATTCGCTGTACCTAAAAGAGGTAGATATTTATGCCCCCATGAATTATATATATCCTGTAATGTAGAATTAATTAAATTCAGAGGGTATCCTCTCTCAAGGAACATCTTTTTTAATAAATCAAATTCCACATTCAAATCATTTTGATTTAAAGTAATTCTTGCTATCCTAATTGCCTGTCCTTTAATAATACTTAACTTTTGAACTAAAGGGTGGTTACTTTCAAAATGTAAGTAGGCGTTGCAAAATGTCTTTTTCCTAAAAATTTTTTATTCAAAACATTTCTTTTGTATATCCTTAGTTATTAGAGTATCTAAATAACTAATGCCTGTATCATTGTATTGAAATGTAAAGGACAAAAAGTCTGTACTTGAATTGATATAATTAATAAAACTATGTATATCATCTTCTACACCCCCCCACACAAAATAAATATGTCGTCAAGGTAACGGAGATATAATTTAATGTTGGACCAAAAAAGGCCCCCAAATGCATACTTAATCTCCCAACCAAGTAAAACCAAGTTGGAATAAACAGGTGAACAAGTGGCATCCATGGGGACTCCAGTAATTTGCTGGTAAAATTCCCCTTCAAACCATAAAAAATTATTGTCTAAAACAATATTCATAAGTTCACAGATAAGCTTCACTCTATCATTTTCCAGGTCAGAAAATTCAAACAATACTTCTTCAAACAAAGACAAACCCTGATCCTTAGGAATACATGTAAATAAATCTTTAACGTCTACAGTTAAAAATATTAAATTTTCATCAAATAATTCTTGTTTCACATTTTTTTAAAATTCCCAGGAGTCTTTCAATAAATGAGGTATTTTATAGACTACATGTTGTACATGAGAATCAATGAACATGGTAATAGGGTGAATCTTTGACCCCCTTGCTGCCACTATGGGTCTAAAAGGGGGGTGGGAAACATTTTTGTGTACCTTGGGTATACCAAAGTAAACAGGTACAATTGGAAATTTTCTAAACAAAAATTCATGCTCATTTAGATTTATTCTACCATCCATTAAGTATTCATCTAGATAGCTATTAATTCTAGAATAGGAGATGTTAATCTGATTTTAGATGCATGACTATAAGTATTCTCATCAAATAAAAGTTCCAGCATGGCATTAGAATAATCCATACTGCGGAAAATAACTATCCCCCCTCCCTTGTCTGGGACCATAATACGAATATTATTATCTCTTCTTAGATCACATAGTAAATCATATTCTTCCTTAGTTAAATTCCACTCATTAGACTTACTATGTCTAAATTCTTCATACAAATCTTCCATAACTAATCTTTCATATGTTTCCAAGAGGGGATGTAAAGGAGGATTGTATGTACTCCTTTTGTATAAACTATTTTGGACAATTGCAGAAAACTGATTATCATTATTGTCCGATGACTCCATAGTAATGGCTAAATTCAACCTCCTTGTGTACAACTTAAGAGCTTCTATATTGTCCACTAAATCGCCTTTATTTGTAGGGATAAATTTTGTACCCTTGGAAAAAAGTTGAAAATAAATATCTGTAATGACCCTGTCAGAGTAATTGTATATAGTGAAACCTGCTTTTTTAAAAATCACCTGTTTTTCAACTACTGGAGAAAAAACTGTTACATCTCTATCTAATAGTGATACCTGTAATGGGGGGGTCTGTTTTCTCTTCTGTGGATAATAATTCCTGTTGTATTCTCCCTCCTTGGTGTAAAACTGTGCCAGTCTTTCTGAGCGTCTTAAGATGGGAAAATCCTCCTCATCCTGATGTAACATTTCACCCTCACTATTTAACCAGCCTGTGTTTTCTTCTTCATAAATGGGAGAATGAATAAAATTATGTCCATCTGGTAATTCATCCCTGTCATGATTGTAATAAGAATTAGAATTGTAACCAGGCTTCCTTTTGTTGAACTTACTTTGAAAATTGTGATTCTTATTAACATACACAACTTTATCCTGATAATCTCGTTGGTCCCTATGAATTTTGCTTTTTTTCTTTTGAAATATATTAAAACATCTATTATCTACCCTATCTAACATTTTAAAATAAAAAGCACTGTACTGTGAAAACAATAAATCCTTTTTGATTTTACTATCCAAGTCCTTCACTTCTTTAGAAACACAGTCCCTTTCCATTTCATAATAATGTACTGTTTTTTTCAAAAGACCTAGGCCAATGTTGTTAAAATAATCACCAAAATCAGATAAAATATCCTCAGTATAGTTAATACCAAACGGAAACTTATAAATTCTCAACCCTTGAGGAACAATATTGAGAGAAATGCATTGTTTGAAATATGAAATAACAATTTCTAAACTCTTGCATTTAAATAATCTTTTCTCTAATAAGAAAATTAATTCTTTCAAAGAAACATAATCTTTGTCATTATTTTCGTTAGAATGCAAGTAGTCTCTGTCATTAATATTGTTCGAATTGTTAAAACAATATTGTTTAGAGCATATTTTCTGAAACCTGTTGTTTGCCTCTTGTTGCGAACCAACAGGAGTAGGTGAAGTAACAGTACCTGTTTTACGACGAGCTCCCATGTTATTGGAACCCACACGACTATTTTCTGTCCCTGTATGTATAGGTGATATAGCAGTACTCATAGGAATATTGTTCCGTTCAAAAATAACCCCATTTTCACCATTTTTATCCACGCTTGGAAAAGCAGCAACGCTAACTTCTTGTCGCGAACCTTCGCCATTACTGGTAGCAGTTCTAACTTGCTGCTGTAAGTTTGGTTGCATTGCAGAAAAACCTGTATTTTGCGTAGACTGATAACCAACATA
Source organism: Protopterus annectens (assembly GCF_019279795.1). NCBI lineage: Eukaryota > Metazoa > Chordata > Ceratodontiformes > Protopteridae > Protopterus > Protopterus annectens. The sequence goes on along the minus strand of NC_056735.1, from coordinate 1,379,883,835 downwards.
GCCAGGAGGTATAAACACCTCATCAAGGAAGGAACGGACCCATGACAAAAATCCTTCTGAGTTAAAAGCTCCAAAAGCTTTGTCAGTTCACCTTTTAAGTGAGAAACCTCACCACGTAGTTCTTTGAGTTCCGCACCTGTATCCTCGGCAAGCATAGCATTGGATAAATCAAGATCCCTGGAGATATCCATGGTTCATGGAGAAAACATTACACAACCAAGTAAAACCAAAACTAGTAAACCATGAAAATAACGTGAACCAGGAATCCAGGACGCCAAGTTGGTTATTAAAAAACACTCCACCTTTATTCACCAAACAGTTTGTTTTAGCGCTTTCATCTCTTCAAAGGAGACTTCATCAGAAACAAATTACCTAATTAATTAACACTTTATATAGGGTAAGCAATTAATGACATCACAAAACTTTTGAACATTTAAAGCACTACATACATTTTAAGTCTGCTGTATAATGTAAAACCATAATTAAAAAGTTTTGTCAACATTGGCACAAAGGTCTAGAACAACAATCACATATTAATTATATAGTTACAATATATTTTAATATGTGATTAAAATGTATGTAGTGCTATAAATGTTCAAAAGTTTTGTGATGTCATTAATTGCTTACACTATATAAAGTGTTAATTAATTAGGTTCTTTGTTTCTGATGAAGTCTCTTTTGAAGAGATGAAAGCGCTAAAACAAACTGTTTGTTGAATAAAGGTGGAGTGTTTTTTAATAACCAACTTGGCGTCCTGGATTCCTGGTTCACGTTATTTTCATGGTTTACTAGTTTTGGTTTTACATTATTTAACTATGTTAGGAACCTCCCAAACAATGCCCAGCACTGAGTAGACTTATCAGCAAATGTTATCACATACTCAGACCCAGAGGCATTACTGTATAGTTTCATAGGTAAGTACTAAGCCAGCTGCTATTGTAGGTCATTTTAAGCCTAGCCAAGTTCCCTTTCAAAATGTGAGAATCAAACACTGTACCTTGTGTCTGTGAGATAAACACATTTACCACTGTAACAACCCACATTTCCAAATATTTCCTGAGAGTAGAACTTGATTAATAACAGCTGTGGTGGAGGTTATGCTTACCTGAACGTATAGTCAGGTAATTGTGGAAGCGTGTAGGTGACATGGTTCCTTTCTGCTTGAGATGGGGTGTGGAGATATGGCTGGCAGAAAGTGAATTTGACAGCAGCTGATGTTAATCCAGAGGGAGTACACATCAGGGCATCTGACCAGGTGTGCCATAGGGCCACTGACATGATTTCTTCAGCCTGGAAGGGAGCAGCTGGAGTGGCTAGTGACCATATGGCTACCGGGGGTGACCTGATACAGAACAACCACCGACACCAAATGAAGATTTCCTGTCCACTGTTAGGAATCCAAAGAGCTCAATGGAAAGTGCACAACAGCATGTCGGTGCTGCTGTTTCAGACAGGACATGCATGTCCCAGGAGGAGCTTCTATGTAGGCTTAACTATATCAATTGTTAAATACATCTTGGATAGTAAAATACTGACAGAAAATGGAAAATAAAATATTAACAGCAAATACAATTTTTCTATTTAACATTTTTTCCTGTATTTGTTTGGGGGGATACATCTTTGATAAAGTTAACACATTCAGGTTGATTATACATGGGCTTGGCCTGGACGTGTCCTCAGAGTTTTTTAAAAGTATGGTTAATCGACATATAAAGGGAAAAATTTTAAAACCGTATGTGTTACTCTTCACTGTGATGTAGGTGTCCTTATCTTTTGCTTAATTTCTTATAGAACCATCACATATATTGAGCAGACAAGCATCCATGCAAGATAAGCCAAACATTTTTTGTCACTACTGATGAGGAGTTAAAAGACATTTTTATTTTCTAATGTGGCTATCAGGCTGTTGTGTGTATTGCTCTACTGTCTGTAATCATGGCAGCACTGTTAATTTGTTAGCATATACTTGACTACAGTAGTGCAGGTATTAATTTCTTCCTGTGTTTGTTGCTTATTATCACAGGTGATCTTGACAGTGGAAGTGTGGGACATCTACCACCTGATGCCAGTGTACCAACAGACTCTGATGATGATGGTGGCCAAAGGCACAGTGGGGGGTGCAGAGGGTGAATCTGACACTGAGGTTGACATTCAGCCATCATCTGTAATTTCATCAGACATAGCCAGTAGGCCTACACCAACACAATCCAGTAAGCCTGAAATATTGGACAGGTGGAGAGTGACACTCTTAATCAGACTAGTGTGGTTACTGTACCTTTAGTACCTGTTGACTATGGACGTAGCCAAAGTGTGGCAAGGTGCCACACAGGAGAGTTATTAGGGGGTGCTTGTAGGAGACCTGCTGTACATCCTCCACCTGGGGCATTGTCCTCTATAATGGATCTAATGCGTGATGAGTAGAGGGGAACAATGACCTCTTTTTTCTTGGATGAGAAACCTTTTGTGATGAGGTGTGCCACATAGAAGGATTTCCTGACTGCTGTGGCGATGTGGATTATCAAAGAAGGGACTACTGTCCACCTGTGTCCCAAGGTCTCTTATCACACTTTCAGTGTTATGTAGACTACTGCCTATGTGGTAGTTCATGGGTCCAGAGTTTTTACCAAAAGGGATGACAGTGCACTTTTTGTTATTGAGTTTGAGGCCATGGCTTTGACACCAGGCATCTGTCAAAGTGAGGCCCTTTTGTAGCATGTCCACATTGTTAGGAGTTTTGATTTTGGCTCCTAGTTTGCAGTCATCTGTAAACTTCAAACTTCGTTGATTACCATACAGTTCAGTTTTTTTAGGTTATAATTTGCATGCCACAATGTTTACTGTGCTGAATCTAGATACTCACTGAATCTAAAATTATGTGCTATCATGTGCTCATCATGCCAAGATGTGCACATGCTCTAAGTAGACCAGTTAGGGTTTATTGAATCCAGCCTGATAGCTAAATATATATATTGGACAGGTGGAGAGTGACGGTCTTAATCAGACTAGTGTGGTTACTGTACCTTTAGTACCTGTTGACTATGGACGTAGCCAAAGTGTGGCAAGGTGCCACACAGGAGGGTTATTAGGGGGTGCTTTTAATTTTTTATTTTTATGTGCAGTAGTGTTCTTTACACTAATGAGATTGCATTACAGACGTCTGGCATTGTTGCGATTCATCAGCAAATTGCAACAAAATATCACATTTGCTCTCAGATGCAATTTACACTGTTTCACTGCAAAACTGTTTCATTATATCAAAAATACCTATCTATGCCTAGATATATCATTAGTTATGAAACAGTAAAATAAATAAAACTATGGCTTCACATGGAACCTGTGCATCTGCTTGATGGTTTATTTATATTGTAAAATAAATTAAAAAACAATTTAACATGACTATGTATGTCGGTTTACTTATTTATGTATGTATGCAGTTATATTGGCTAGTTATAATTAGGAAAAAGAATATTGCTTAGTGCATAGGAATATACATGCAATAAAATCCATTAATTTCTTGAGATTTCATGGCATTCAGTTAATTGATGGCATACCTCGCAACCACATGGTCATGACAAACATTTCATTGGCTAAAGTAGTTACCAAAGTCCAAGATAAAACAGTAGAGAACAGTAACTTTACTCAAAGGTGTTACACAAGAACAATAAGGTACAAGCAGAAGACAAGGTCCATATGATTTGAAGATGACCATTTACTCCCAGGAGATACCCTCTACCATTTATCCCCCAACTATTACTAAAGAATGGATCCTCGCTGCACTCTACAGAGTTAACTACAGTAATGGGCCCTGATAACATCCAGGGATGACTTCTAGATAGTCTGAAACATGACATGTCCAGGGCCACTAGAATCTCTCTTCAGCCACAGCTTCCATACAGGCTTCATTCCTAGGGAATGGAGCACTGCAATGGTCATCCCTGTACATAAAGGTGGACTATCAACAGACCCAGGGAACTACAGAGTCATACGTTATACTAGTCTTATATACAAGGCCATGGAAAGAATTATCATGGGTCTAATAAATAAAGACATGGGAAATATTCAAATACTGGACTCATCCTAGTTTGGTTTCAGCAAGGGTAGGTCACAACTATTAAACCTGGTAGACTACTTTGAGAAGGCCACTTGAGCCATGGCTGATGGGCTAAATAGTACATAACCTCAACCTGGCATGTGCATGTGATACAATATCCTACATATCCCAAGGATAGTCTAATGGCTCATGGATAAGACACATGAACTTAGTGTGGGGGAATCACCTTCACCAACAGACCTGTTACTAGTGGTGTTTCACAGGTCTCAGTACTGGGACCTCTCCTGTTTGGAATATACTTCTTTGAAGTCATAGCAAATATAGAGGGTTTTTAGCTGACCACGTTTGCTGACGACTGCAATCTGGGTGCAATGATTGATTCTTCCAAAGATGTAGATATCATTGAGGAGGGCCTGAGAGCCAAGTAACTGGTAACAGAACCATAGCCTTAAACTCAATGCAAAAAAAAAAAAACATAAAAATTCATATTTATACCTTATGGGAAGTTGACCACCCCTGCAAATTATAACATTGATAACACTCTCCTAAGAGTAGACCCAGAGGTAAATACTTGAGAACTTTGTTTGACAGTGACCACAGCTTTGATCAACATGTGTCCATGGTGGTGAGAAACCCCTTCTATCCGGTGCAAGTTAGAAATGATGGCATGGCATGGCATACAAATCGAAGAAGATCATAGTGCCACTATGCTCAGTCCTCATTAGACCTATAATCGAGTACAATTCACTCTTTGTCATGACCCTAACCAGATATCCGCAACAACTATAGCAGCCACAGAGATGCCTCATTAAAAGAATACAGGGTTTAAATAACATGTCCTATGTGGACCACCTCAAAGCACTGCCCCTGTATTCAGTCTCGTACAGACTACTGAGGGGCAGTCTATGCCTAACCTACAAGGCATTCTCTGATCCAGCCCTGATGCATTTTATACACATTCACAAAACCTACAGCATTAAAATTACCTAATCTAATGATCTGCACCTCGTTTGTGACATAAAAAAATATGTTTGAGGAATAGGTGCGTGTTTCACAAAATACCCCTTCTCTGCAACAGAATCCCCATTTATGCCAAACAGAGCTCTTCTTTATGTCCGCTCAAATGTCGTTTGGACCAATGCATGGGAAATCATAAATTCACCCCTGCTTGTCACCTGTGGCCTTTATGGACAGACGCAGCTTGTAGATGCCCTGAGGCAAAGGTATATACCAAAGTCATTTTAGTTCTAGGGCACTGATAATTATGAAATAGCAGCTTGAATGGCTAGGCTTAAAAGGCTCTCTAGCCATTAGCCTGGTAACCTCCAAGTCAGATTACTTCTAGTGAGTTGCAAATGCATGAAAGTACTTTCCTCAGAATTCTGTGAAACAAGAACATGTTGGAATCCAAGAATACATATTATAACCAAAATCAGCTATAGTTAAATGAAGGGAAAGGTAGGAACATGTTTAGCTACGAGTTTTTTAAATAAGCTATAATTTACTGGGTACAACAGTGATGTAGATACTGTATTTTATATAGCATATATCATAGACAGAAATTAGTTAAAAATAAAAATAAAAAAAGCCAAGTAGGTACACAAGTCCCAGGATAAAAAAGTGCCCAATCCTCATATGCACAGTGGTTCCAGGACGGGAACAAACTGCAGTGTAGAATCTTCAAGACAAAGAAACATTCCTACAATTGGGTTAGGCCAGGCTGAGGGGGAGGATGTCCCCCCTCCGTTGTAGAAGTAAGTAGTAGCCCACAAAAAAGGATAGACCAGAAAAGCACCATAAATATGATAAGAGTGACTAGTGAGGACAAGAAAGAAATTGTATATTATTATTATGCAGCAAGCCCAGAATGTCCAGATAGAAGATATTCAAAAAGATTGAGAGAACTTAGCTAAAAGAAAAGTACTTGCTAAAAGCTTCAAATGCAAATTTGTGTTCATTAATACAACAGGTACAAGAATAACATTATATAGACAAAGAAACTTCAGAGTGTTGGGAAAAAGAGGCAACCAAGGAAGTACAAAAAATTAGAAGTTATGTACTCACCATAACGTTCCATCTGAGTAGGTGACTTCATTCGGATGCAACCTGTGGGTATCGGATCCGATCTCGGATCCGAGCCGGCAATTCAAAAGCTTAGGCTCCGAGCTCCTAGCTCCTCCCTCTTACCCATAACCCCTTGCCAAGCCCTGACTGACCTCAGATTGAGTTTGCCTCAAATACTGACCACAGTATACTAAAACAGCATAAATACTCGCTCTATAAAGGTCAGGGGATGGAGGATAGTTGCATCCGAATGAAGTCACCTACTCAGATGGAACGTTATGGTGAGTACATAACTTCTAAATCTGAAGTAGGCAGACTTCATTCGTCTGCAACCTGTGGGACAGAGTCCCTAGCTACCTGAATCTTGGGCGTCATGGAAGGATGTTCCGAGCACCACTGAGCCAAAGGATGCTCTTCCTCTAGAAACAACATCCACCTTGTAATGAGAAATAAAAGTATGAGGCGAGGCCCAAGTAGCTGCAGCAGATATCATCCAACGAAACACGGGACTTAAAGGCGGCTGACGAAACTGCCCTAGTAGAATGAGCCGTAACCCTCTGAGGAGCAGGTCTGCCTGAAGTGTCATATGCCTGCAATATGCAATTAGCAATCCATTTAGATAGAGTGACTTTAGACACTGCTTTACCCAGAGCAAATTTAGCAATGGAGTCTAACAGCTGATCTGATTTCCTGTGACCAGCTGTCCTGTTAATATAAAACGTAATTGTCTATGAACATCCAATGAATGCAATTTGTATTCCCCTTTGTTTGAATACTTGGGAAAAAAAGACAGGCAAATTGATTGACTGGTTAATATTGGATTCAGAAGAGACCTTCGGAAGAAAAGATGGATTGGTCCTGAGGCACACCCTATCAGGGAAGAAAGAAAGATAAGGCGGTTTGACACAAAGAGCCTGAAGCTCAGACACCCTTCTGGCTGAAGTGATAGCTACCAGAAAGACAGTCTTCCAGGAAAGGAATTTTAAATCAGCAGAAGCTGCAGGCTCAAGGGAGGAGCAGTAAGGGCCTGCAAGACTAAAGACAAGTCCCAAGGTACAACCTCCTTGACTGGAGGCCTTAACAAAAACTCCCTTGAGAAAGGATTTGCATAATTTCTGTCATAAGGGGAGCTGTGTCCTGTCCAATGTGATAATGCGAGATAGCCGCCAATTGTACCTTAATCGTGGAAGAACTGGCCCCTTGATGAAAGAGGTCTGTTAGAAAATCTAGCACCGCAGAGATAGGTGCTGAAAAAGGATCCACAGTTCTCTGTCCTGCCCATATAGAGAACCTCTTCCATTTACTCCGATAAACCTGTCTGGTGGAAGGTTTATGAGCAGCCACCAAAATAGCTTTGACCGGTGAAGAGATACCGGGAGTCCTAATTAAGGTTGGAATTGGAGCAGCCAAGCTGTCAACTTCAGGGTTCGCAGATTGGGAACTGGCATTCCCAGAGGGTGAGAGATGAGATCCGAAATTGGATCCAGAATCCATGGTGGATTGATTTTGTGAGACCATACGAAGGGGAACCAAGGTTGTCGAGGCCAGAATGGGGCAATGAGAATCATTCTGCTCCCCAAACTGTTGGCTTTCTGCAGAAACCTCTGCATCAGAGGAAGTGGAGGGTAGGCATAAAGGAGACCGGGAGGCCAAGCAATCACCAGAGCATCCTCGAACTCCCTGGTGGGGAAGCAGAGCGAAGAAATTGTCGCATTTGGCGTTTGAGGGAGAAGCAAAAAGATCGCAACAGGGTTGCCCCCAAACGGCAAAAATCTTCTTCGCTACTTGAAGATTGAGGGACCACTCGTGTGGAGAAAGGATGGTGCGACTGAGCTTGTCCGCAAGGATGTTGGACTTTCCGGAATGTGCGTTGCTATCAGAAAGCGTTTGGTGGAAATTGCCCATTCCCAGACTCTCATGGCCTCTCGACAAAGGGGGTAAGACCTGGTTCCTCCCTGTTTGTTGATATACCAGACTACGGACATATTGTCTGTCTGAATCGCAATAGTCCCTGTAGGAAGAACGTGGTGAAGTGCTTGCAACGCTAGGAGCACCGCCCTCATTTCCAGGACATTTATATGCAATGACGTCTCTGTGGGATTCCACGTGCCTTGGACAATCTTTCCCGCAGAATGCCCCCCCCACCCGAGGCAAGAAGCGTCCGTGGTCACTGTGGCTCGGGGAAATGCAGCGCAAAAGGGTCTTCCTGCTAGGGGCTCCGGAGAAAGAAGCCACCACAGAAGAGAGTCCCTGCACGCTCTGCTGACCGCAATCGGAGCGTTTAGAGATGAAAAAAGAGGAGACCACTGAACTTGAAGGGTCCATTGAAGAACCCGCATGCGTAAGCGGGCATGAATTAGAAGCGGGATAGCTGCCGCCATAGAACCTAGGGCCCTCAGGACCGAAGCTGCAGTTGGTGAAGGTTGAAGGATTGCTGTCACATGACACCTCAGGCTGACGATACGGTCTGGGGTGAGGAAGGCTCGCATTGATCTGGTGTCTAGTCTTCCTCCTATGAAATCTATAATTTGAGTTGGATTCAGAAAAGATTTCTCCCAGTTGATCGTGATGCCCAGCCTTGGTGCTAGTTGAAGGAAGTAATCCCTGGCTGAGCACAGAAGATGCCTTGATGATGCAGTCAGGAGCCAGTCGTCCAGGTACGGAAAGACCTGTAATCCCTGGAGCCTCAGGTGGGCCGCTACCACCGCTAACACCTTGGTAAACACCCTGGGGCTGAGGTGAGACCAAAGGGAGGACCCTGAACTGATAATGACTGGCTCCCAGCCGGAAGCGAAGAAACCTCCTGGATCGTCTGTCCATCCGAATGTGGTAGTACGCATCCTTGAGGTCTATGGAACACATCCAGTCGTTCTCCCTCAAAAGGGGGAGTATAGATTGCAGGGTGACCATCCAGAACTTTTGCTTGGTTACTGACAGGCTCAACAGGGAAAGGTCTAAAATTGGTCTTAAGTCCCCGTCTTCTTTGGCACCAAAAGAACCTGGAGTAAAACCCTAATCCGGCTTGATCTGGGGACGCTGGATGGCTTTTTTCTAGCAGCTGCCCGATTTCGAGAGCTGCCGCCTCCCTTTGGTCGGGTGGAACATCTGGGAGGCTGCGAGATTTGGGGATCTTGATTAGGGGTATTGAATATCCTCTGGATATGAGTCGAAGCACCCAACTGTCTGTTGTTATGGACTCCCAAGAAGTCAGGTGCATCGAACCGCCCGACTGCCCCCAGAGACGGACAGCCGGGCAACCCTTCAGGGCTGCTGCGTGGGTCTCTCAGAGAAGGGTTCTCTGGACCCAAAATTGCCAGGAGCCCTGCTGCCTCTGGCACGACGACCTCCCGTCCTCCTCTGCCACGGAAGGACTGGTTATCCGGAGCAGGTTGGGACTGCTGCTTCGGAACCACATCTTCTTCTGTCCCTTTTGGTTCTTAGAGAAGGACCTCTGGGGAGCTGAGAAGCGGACTCGACGGCAGACAGCGTCTTCCGTCCTTTTCGCTCTGGACTAATGTCTGCGAACAGTCTTGCCAAACAAGGCAGAACCATCGAAAGGGGCATTCGAAGGTCGCCTTGAAGGGCTCAGCAAAATCACAATGGCGGAGCCAGGCCTGTCGCCTCATGACAAGGCCTGCTCGCTGGCTCTAGCGGCTCCCTCAGTAGCATGAGACAGCAGCCGCATAGATGTATTGGATACAGATCTGAGAGTGGCCATTCGGTGGAGTAAACCTGTTTATCCTCACTCGAGATGGACTCGGGGAGATGCAGCGTACTCTTTAATCAGATCTCGCTGCATCCTAATGACATGTGCCATGTAGTTCAGCTCTCAAGGAGAAGGTCGCTGAACTAAACACTCGCTTCCCAATTCGATCCATCGAACGGGACTCCTTGCCCTGAGGATGGACGGAGGGACTCTCCTGGGCCAATTCCCTCTTCGTGGCTGCAGCCATCATCATGGCATCTACTGGGGACCCTTACTCCAGTGGGTGCGGTCTGATGGAGGAGAAAGAATGCGGTCCGGTGCTTAGGATAGGCTCAATGGTGTCCGGATCCTTCCACGCCCTGATAGATATAAGATCTACCAGGGGTCAGCAGGAGGGGACACCCAAGAGGTAGAAGGGCCCGCCTCGAATGCCTCCAAGAACACAGACTCGTCCAAGAAGCCTTGGGGGCAGACCACCCCCTGATCCTTAACATCTCCATGATGTCTCCAAATGAGACGCCCTCAGGGGGTGACCTAGGGGAGCCTTCCTTCATCCAAGTCCGTGTCTTCAGTGACGGACTCAGGGAGTCCATGTGCCTCCTCTTGCACTTGCGCCAAGGTACTTCATCGGGGCTGTCCGAGGAGTACTCTTCAGCAGATGGATGTTCCAAGGGAACCACTTGGGACATCGAGGCGGCTGTCCCTGGGACCGGCTGGTGGGGCCTGGCCCAACTGCAATGGAGTGCGGATGGAGCCGTGGCAGGGACCGGGGTCCGGATGTCCTCGACAGTGCCCTTTCCATAACGTTGAAAGCCGAGGGGAGCCAGCTTCTCTAAGCCCGAGCCGACCCCACTTGGATCCGACGCACGGATCGGAGTCGGAGCCGAAACCGTCGGATCCGAGAGACCAGTGTGCTCCGACCTGGACGGAGCCGAAGGCACACCAGCTCCTCGGATCCGAGGCTCGCCTCGGCTCGAGAGGTCGGGTCCGGCACCAAGCACTCAAGGGATGGGACGGATCCGAGGTGCGCCGACCAATCGGATCCGACCCACCCCGGATCCAAATCTGCACGGCGCCGAAAGCTCCAACCCGTGGTATGGGTCGGAGAAGGAGCTAAGGGGCGAAAAAGGGTCAAGCCCTCCCAGTTGGGGGCTAGGAGCACTCCCATTTGCATTTGGGCCTGGATGAATTTCCTCATCATCCGTCCATATCAGCTTCGCTCATAGAAAAGGTCGATCTAGAGGAGGCCACCGGCGGACCTAGAGAGCCGCCTCGGTGACCTCCTAGAAGGGCTAGCCTCCTCCTCCTTGGGTCCAGGAGAGAACCGAGGGGAGTGGAGCCGAGGAGGAGGAAGCTAGAAGGCACAGGAAGCCCGCTTAGATGGAGGAGCCGAGCTGGAAGCTGGCCTCCTCTTGTGGTGCTTCTCCCTGTGCCTCTCCTTCTGTCTCTCCCTAGAAGAATCCTTCCTCCGGCAACTTTAAGGGAGGTTGAGTCCCAGCCGGAGGGGAGAACTCACAGCAACAAGTTGCTGACTGGAGGGCAGAGGCGAAGCAGTATCTGGGGTAAAAGACCCGCCAGCACCAACTTCGACCTCCGTCCTTAAAGCCGGGTTGAACCCTGCACAAATGGTACAACCAGAAGACAGGTGTTCAACCCCAAGATGACGACGAGTGTGGCCATCTGCTGGGGACAGCTTATGGCCACACTGCATTTTGAAAAGACAGCCTTAGGGGCTTCAGACATTACACCTAAGGCCTAAACACACACACACACAAACAAACTACGAAAACCCGAGAAAAATTAACTAAAGAGGGAGGAAAGCCTTAACCACACACAACTCTAACTATATTTATAACAAAAAAAAAGAATTTGAAAAATTTTCCTGTCAGAAAACTACACTTATCTCAAAACCACGCCAGGAGCTCTAGAATTCCGTTGCTTCTTGAAAAGCGGCAAACAAAATCTGAGGTCAGTCAGGGCTTGGCAAGGGGTTATGGGTAAGAGGGAGGAGCTAGGAGCTCGGAGCCTAAGCTTTTGAATTGCCGGCTCGGATCCGAGATCGGATCCGATACCCACAGGTTGCAGACGAATGAAGTCTGCCTACTTCAGATTATAAGTTATGTACAAGCACGAAAACAGGACAATGGTAAGTACAAATGTATAGTTAGTCCAACTGTGAAGAGCATCTCGATCAATGTAAACGGTTAAATAGCTGTAAAAGAGGAAGCTTACAAAGATGTCTTAAGCTATGTAAAGCGCAAGTAGTATTTTTACAAGAAACACATCTTATACAGCAAAAACATTAATAAAATTAATATGCATAATTACACAGTACTAGCAAGGTTCGATCCTGACCACCGACTAATGCCTGTTTGGAGTTTGCACTTTCTCCCTGTGTCTCCGTGTGGTTTCTCCCATGTCCTGAAAACATGCTGAGTGCTTCCATCTCAAACTCACCAATGAACGGAGCTGTGGGTAGAAGCACAGGCTCTATATGGTGCCCTATAGGGGGAAGAGTTGTACATACCATCCACTTTGGGCATCTACTGTGGTGCACAGTATCCTCAAGATAGGAGAGCATGGATCACAGACTGTGTGCCGTGGCAGGTATAGGCACTCGACAGTGTAAAATATGGCTCTAGGTGATTTGGTCATATTGACTAATGTTGCCAAAATTGGGTATGGGTAGTTACCGGTGATAAGTGGGTTGAGGACCCAGCCTACTCTGACCCATGCCGGGGACCCATGCTAATGCTGGGAGGGGTATATGTCCCCCTATTGGCCAGTGTGTGCCTGCTATAAAGCCCAGCAGTCCTGGGTCAGTAAGCTACTGGCTGGCTGTGTGTCCAATTGCCCAGCCTGATTTACCTGTGATAGCTGTGTTGAGCGAAAGCTCGATGTAAAAGCTGCTGACTGAGAATCGGTATGCTTAATGTAGGTTCACTGACAGGACGCAGCTTGGAAGTGGATGCCATTATCATAAGGAGGAGGCTGGACATCCTATGTATCCAAGAGATGAGATGGAAGGGCAGTGCAGCAAAGCCACTTGGCCTTAGGATCCAGTCTCTACTACTCAGGTGGAGGGCAGGCTAGAAATGGTGTAGGGATTGTGGTGAGAGAGAGAGACTTCAGAAGTCAGTGAGGGATATCATCATAATTAATGACAGACTCATGGCAGTCAGACTCCAGTCTAATGATAGGGCAGTATTCATAATCTCAGCCTATACCCCACAGCAGGGCTGTGATAGTGAGGAAAATAGTGCACTCAGGCAGCAGTTGCAGGACCTACTAGATAAAGCAGGACAACATGAATTGGTGTTGATAATGGGTGACTTGAATGCACATATCGGGATAATAAAACACAAATGGACAACGGGAAGAAAGAACTGATAAATGAAAAAAGTATTCCCGTAACAGACTCAATGAAGGCTGTCCCAAAAACGTCACCAAAGTGCCAGTTCAACAAATCAGACTCATCAGTCCAAAGATATATTTCCAAAAGATTTAATGCACGAAAAACATAGAGCATAGGTTAAGCGCTTTCATTTCCAAAAAATGGAAACTTCTTCAGAATAACCCAACATCCTGTAACACACATATATATATATCGTCAATTAAATTAGTTAATTGATTTATCATATCCAATTAATATAAAATGTTAAAACAAGAGTATTTTAAAAGCAAAGCAATGTAGTTATTCTTGTAAAAGTATTGTTCACATTTTAAACTCTTCCAGTACTTTACACAATACTACCTGTGTTGTACTTGTATGCAAAATTCAAAATACATAATTCAAAATACATAAAAGTACATGAATTCATAAATTCATAAATCACATAACTGTGCAATATGTTAATTTGAAAACTTTTCATTGAAACAAAAAAGTACATATGTACAAAAAATAAAACAGTTGTTAATACATAGTATACAAGAATTATATATATATATGTATAGATATATATATCAAGTCAAAATTGATATATAAAAATGATTGAATATCTATATATTAATAAATATCGGGATAGACAGAACAGGCTATGAGGGCTGCCTGGGCCCTCATGGGAACAAGAATAAAGAAGGAGAAGCCATTCTAGACTTCTGTCTGGCAAATGGCTTGATAGTAGCCAACACACGGTTCAGAAAGAGAGATGGTCACAAGATCACATACAAGAGTAGTCAACATGCAACTCAGGTAGACTTCCTCCTAGTAAGGAAAATGCACCAGGGTAGAATCCATGATTGCAGTCATCTCCAGTGAAACAGTTGGCCCACAGCATAAACCACTAGTTGCCACAACTTTGGTTGACAGACATAACAGATCTGACAGACATAACAGATCCTAACATATTGGTAGAATACCATAGCCAAACTGGGGGTGGTAGGCACTAAGAGGATGATGGAGCAGCTAATATGCCCTGCAAAAAGTACAGATTTGTACCTACCATAAATGTAGATGTCCGATAGATATGCAACTGCAGTCATAACATATGGGTTGTCCTGCCTCAGGCAGCCCTCGGTCGGCCGGATTCCAAAGTCTGGGTCCGGCGTCATCCGGTGTCGCCTCCTCTCCGACGTCAGAATGGCTGGAGTATAAAGGCATCGGCCGACGCCATCTTCTTCAGTGTTTCTTGCCCCAGATGCTAGGTGCCCTCCTAGGAAGGCTAAATTTGGTGAATGGATAAACAATTCCAGACATGCACAACAGTAATAAACAGATACACCATAGGAGATACCCCCAGCTAATAGGGATAGGGGTAGTGGACCCATAAAGAAAGTTGCAGAGGGGTAGGAGGGTGGGAAAATCCGACTGCAGTTGCATATCTATCGGACATCTACATTTATGGTAGGTACAAAACTGTACTATGTCCTTCAAGAATGCAACTGCAGTCATAACATATGGGTTGAATACCAAAGCCAAGCTGGGGGTGGATGGAACTAAGAAAGGGATGGTGTAGCTAAAATGCCCTGCAGGACTGCCGAAGCAAAGCCTGCTCGGGATCTGGAGTATAAAGGCAGGTTGTAGTGCTTGATAAATGTATGCACGGAGCTCCATGTAGCAGCCTCTAGAATGTGCTTTGTAGCCACTCCTCTGAGGAAAGCTGTGGATGTGGCTATAGCTCTGGTGGAATGTGGCCTAATATTGGCTGGCACACCTTTTCCATGGAAAGAATAGCAGAATCTGATGCAGTGTCCAATCCATTTTGAAATTGTTTGTTTGGAGATTGCTTTTCCTTGTACTCCAGCAGCATAGGCTACAAACAGTTGGTCAGACTTTCTGGTGGCCTTAGTTCTGTCCAAGTAGTAGCGTAGTTGTCTATGTATGTCCAAAGTATGCAGCAGTTTTTCCCCCTGTTTTGAGGATTGGGGAAGAAAGTAGGCAGGTGAATAGCTTGATTTAGAGACACCCTGGAAATTACTTTTGGCATGAATGTAGGATTGGTTCTTAGAGAAACTCTGTCCTGATGAAAAATGAGGAAAGGAGGTACTGCCATGAATGCCTGTATCTCCGAGACTCTTCTTGCAGATGTGACTGCCAATAGAAAAAACGTTTTCCATGATAGAAATTGCATCTCTGAAGTTGCTGCTGGCTCAAAGGGAGGAAGAGTTAATTTTTCCAAAATGAAATTGAGGTCCCATGCATGTACTGGCTGTTTTCTGGGAGGTTTGATATTCTTTATCCCTCTTAGGAACTGTCTTAGCAAAGGATGTGAAAACAATGGTGGATCACAATTGTATTTTGCTGAGATTGCTGAGGCATGAATCTTTATAGAAGAATATGAGAGTCCAGTATGAAACATTTCTGCCAAGTATTCCAATATCTGAGGTATACTCAGCAATGTTGTATCCTGACCCCTGTTGGCATTCCAGATGCTGAATCTCTTCCACTTGGCTGAATAGGTTTTTCTGGTGGAAGGTCTGCTTGCTTCCAGTAAGATCTTTTGAACTTTTTTGGAAAGAGAGATAGCGGAAGGAGTTATGGTAACCTCCAGGCTGTCAGATGCAATGTTTTCAGGTTTTGATGGACAGTCCTGTAATTGTGTTGTGTTAAAAGCAGGGGCCATAGGGGCAGAGGCCACGGTTTGGTCCGAGTTATGCTCAACAGCAATGGGTAACAGTGTTGCCTTGGCCAGTTTGGAGCTATCAAAATGCCTGTTGGCTGTTCTACTTTGATCTTCAGTATCACCTTGGTCAGCAGAGGTAGAGGAGGGAATGCATAAATTTTTATGGAATTCAAGCTGAAGGAGAGAGCATCCATTTTCCAGGCTAGAAGGAGACTTCAGTCCATTACAATATATGTGGTCTACAAAAATATGTTGAGACTGACACTACTCCCAGGGGACTTAGAGTGTTTAAAGATCCTTCCAGTCCGTTTGATTTAAATCAGGACACGGAAGTTTTGTTTCATAAAATGTGGGACAATGCTGCCCACCAATGTGTGACTGAATGGCTGCACATACTTATAGAACGTGACCAACTTAAGCATAAAGAATTATGTGCTAACATCAAAAAACTTTGTTCTGATATAACGAATGTTGTTCCGTTGTCCGCTTTTGATGATTTTCTTAAACAAACCAACTCCAAATTAAAAGACTATGAGGTTACCTTAGTCAATAGGAAGAAAGGAAAACTTCAGCGTGATATACGTGATTACGAGTCTAGCAAAGCTTTCTTATCCAGGACAGAGCGCTCTAAACGTCGCAAACAAGTTAGGTTTCATTCAGAAGATGCCGCCAATCCACCATTCAACTCTTCTGCCTCAGAAGGAGGTTATACTTCCTATGAAGACGATTGGAACGAGGGCGACTTCCCAGGTCTCCCACAAGCTGAACAGAGGGAAAGATTTCGGCAAACTTTTCGGGGGAACTCATCGTCCTCTATTCCTCCAGCACAGGGACAAAAACGGACATGGGAACAGTCGGCTAACCCAGGTGGGCAACGTTTTGGACAGGGGGGATTCAAACGGGGAAGACGTTGAATCTTATAATGTTTGTGACACCAATGTTTTTTTAAATGCCACTGAATATGTTGTAAATCTTTCACAGTACATTTTTAGTGAAACAGAAATGCATGTTTTAAACAAGGGACTTAAATTTGTCCCTACAGTGGTAACTCGCCTTCATGATATTCAAAGTGATGTTTTTTCCTTTGCTAGGAAGTTACATTTGAAATATTTCTTTAGTAAAGGCAGAGGTTTTGTTTTGGAAACAGATGGGGACAGTATAAACAGCTCATTAGATAGTTTTTTTTCTTGTGTCTCAGACACTGAAAATAATGCATATTATAGTTTTGATACTTCGAAGGTTCCTTCTCAAAGCACTTTTATGCCTGATATTTTGAATGGGGAGGTATGTCAGTTTGTTAGTTTGGTTAATTATTTTACTGAATTGTCTTACAAAAAGTTTATGAGTAATAGATCTAATATAGACTACAATATGTCTGTTCAGGAGTGGAAGGCTTTATTAACTTTAAGCAAGATGGATGATATTGTATTCAAGCCATCAGATAAGGGGAACAAACTAGTAGTCATGCATTTTTCTGAATATCTTAATATGTGTATGGAGCATTTGTGTGATATTAATACATACAAGACTGTTGATTCTGAAGTTTATTATACAGCTATTGATGATTATATAGAGTTAATAAATAAAGGAATTAGATTGGGTTATTTTTGCCAATCAGATGTTAAGAAAAAGTTTAATGTAGATGGTTGCAAGATGGCCTTGTTTTATTGTCTACCTAAAATCCACAAGAATTTGTATAGACCTCCAGGGCGACCAATAGTATCTGGTTCACAGTATTTTCTATACAACTTGGGTGTCTTTTTGCACCATTTTTTGTCTCCTTATGTTACAAAATTACCTTCATATATAACTGATGTTTTTGATTTTTTGGATAAAGTAAAATGTGTTAAACTAAATCACAATATGTTATGGGTTAGTATAGATGTAAAAAGTCTTTACACAAGTATTTTACATCAGTTTGGATTGGAAGCTATTAGATTTTTCTTGGGAAATTCTCCTGCAACAGAATATGTTATTGAATTGGTACATTTTTGTTTAACTCATAATTATTTTGAGTTTAATAATGTTTTATATCATCAGTTGCAAGGTACAGCCATGGGGGCTTCATTTGCCCCCATGTATGCTAATTTATTTATGGGTATGTTTGAATTGGAGGTCATTTATAAGCAAAAATTTTTTCATGAACATGTTATCCAATATTTTAGGTACGTGGATGACTTAATATTCTTGGTCGATGGTAATAGGGACCAAACTGTTGAATTTTTTAATGAGATTAATGTTAACAAATATCTCATAAAATTTGATGGACTGCATATTGGTCATATTATTCCATTTTTGGATGTGGTGTTGGATATCTCCGATGGTCAAAATATTGTGACTTCACCTCATAAGAAATTTGAAGGGACATGCCAGTACTTACATGGTACTAGTGGGCATCCGTCACATATAATTAATGCTTTACCTTATGGGGAAATGTTACGGATTCAGAGACTTTGCAATAATTCTGATATTTTCCATAAAGAAATGGGATTTTTGGTTGAATCATTCATAACCCGGGGCTATAGCAAGGATATTTTGGAAAGTAGTTTCACTAGATTGATGACAGGAGTTAAACCCATAGTTAAAAAATCTATTTCCCATGGGAATAATATCAATATGGTGGGCGATGTGATACAATTATATAATGATAGTGTGAATAAGGATGATATTTATTTTGTGACCACATTTGGCTGTTTTACTAAATGTTTTCTGGATATTGTTGGTCAATTTTGGCTTTATTTATGCTCTCTTAGGAATGTACAACAATGGTTGAATGCAAATATTAAGTTTTCTTACTGTAAAGGTAAGAATATAAAAAACTTTTTAGTTAAAGCTAAATTTATCATGCCCCCCACTAAAATGTATGCTCAACCTGTTCGAGTAGGCACTTTTCCTTGTGGCAAGTGCAAGGCTTGCAAACATATTGTAACTAATTTTGAGTTTATTAATAATATTAGATTTGATAGTCTTGGTTTTTATAATTGTAACACTGTGGGCGTAATATATGCTCTACAATGTCCTTGTGATAAATTTTATATTGGGGAAACCAAAAGGGCATTTAAAATTAGATTTCTAGAACATGTTAGAGATATCAATAATTGTAAGAAGGATAGCCCTGTGGCCATGCATTTTTTAGAATTTCATAATAGTTGTAGTGATGGCTTGAAGGGGACAGTATTAGAACAAATTTGTTTATCTATGTTTAATAATATGAGTATCAAAACTGTTTTACTGAAGAAAGAAACTGTGTACATTTTAAAATTTAAGACTATGTTTCCCTTTGGGCTAAATGAAGAGCTCAATTGGAAAACTTTATCTTATTAGAATGTTGTTTAATTGATTAATTGTTTAATTATTTTATTGAATGGGTGTATATATAGTGCTTTGCTATGTGAGCATTTTATTCTCCTTGAAGGCTTTGGCCGAGACGTCAGAGATTATTTTTCAGTGTGCAATAAATCCTTTGGTGGAGCTGTTTCTTCGTTGTTTTTTGCTGTTTGCTGTTTGGTTCCTGTTGTTCCAGTTTGGAGCTATCAAAATGTCTGTTGGCTGTTCTACTTTGATCTTCAGTATCACCTTGGTCAGCAGAGGTAGAGGAGGGAATGCATAAATTTTTATGGAATTCAAGCTGAAGGAGAGAGCATCCGTTTTCCAGGCTAGAGGATGGTCGGTCCTTGTGCAGAACTTTTCCAGGTGATGATTCATGTGAGAAGCAAAGAGATCTACGTCCGGTCTTCCCCATGTCTTTGTTATTTGTGAGAAAATGTGAGGATGCAGCATCCATTCGTGTGGATCCAAGAAATTTCTGCTCAGCTTGTCCGCCAGTACATTGTCCTTGCCCGGCACAAACTGGGATTGCAAATGTATCTTCAGACTCAGGGATTTTTTCCAGAGAATCATTGTTAGTCTGCAGAGGGGATAAGAATGAGTGCCTCCCTGCTTGTTTATATACCACATGACAGTGGTGTTGTCTGTCCTTATTAGCAAATTTCCTTGTTGTAGTGATTTTTTGAAAGTCTCTATTGCATGTATCACTGCCAACATCTCTTTTTGGTTTATGTGCAGATGTCTTTCCCTTGGTGTCCATAGACCTTGAATGCATCTGCCCTCCATGTGCGCCCCCCCATCCATGATCTGAGGCATCTGCTGTAATCATTTGACCTGCTTGAGGTCTGCTGAAAGACATGCCTTTGTTTAACTGACTTGCTTGAGCCCACCACAAAAATTCCTTTTGCAGACATGGAATGAGTGGGATTACGTCCTCTAGGCTTTGACTGTGTTGGGACCATAAGCTTTTTAAATACCATTGCAGCTTTCTCATATGAAGTCTTGCCAAAGGTATCAGAAGAATGCAAGATGCCATGAACCCCAGGGCCTGCAGGATTTTCCTTGCAGTCAGCTGGGAGAGCTGTGCTAGGCCTTTGAAGTACTCTGGTAACTGCTGTTGTTTTTCCTCTGTGAGGTAGGCCATTTGTGTTTCTGTGTCCAGTTTGGCTCCTAGGAAAATAATCTGTTGGGATGGCAGTAGTCTTGATTTCTGAATGTTGACTGTGTATCCCAAGGCCTGCAGTAGTTGAATGACATAGTCCAAGTTTGCTATTAAGGTTTGTTTGTTGTCTGCTTGTATGAGGCAGTCGTCCAGGTAGGGGTATATTTGAATCCCCTGGAGTCTGCAGTGTGCCACTACTGATGCCAGGCATTTCGTGAACACTCTGGGCGCAGTAGATAAGCCAAACGGCAATGCTGAGAATTGATAATGCTCTGTCCCTGCAAGAAATTTGAGGTATCTTCTGCAGCTTTGTCTGATTGGGACATGCAGGTATGCCTCCTTGAGGTCCAGAGTGACCAGCTAAGACCCCTTGCCCAGCATGGGAAGGAGTTGCTGCAACGTCAGCATTTTGAACTTTGGCACCATGACAAAAGTATTTAGAGTAGACAAGTCCAGTATAGGCCTCCATTTGTTTTCTTTCTTGGAACAAGGAACAGTCTTGAATAAAATCCCTGGCCTTGTTCCTGAGGAGGAACCCTTTCTATTGCTTTTATACTTAACAGCTTTGAAACTTGAGTGAGTGCCTCTGCCCTTTGATGATGTGGCAGGTTTGGCATGCCTTGTCTTATTGGTAAATTATGGAAGTGGAATCTGTAACCCTTGTCTATTAAATCCAGAATCCAGTTGTCCTTGGTTAAGATATGCCAGTTTTTTGAGAAGGATAATTTTCCGCCCAAAGGTGCTTCTCTTTGAGCCTTTGTAGGCGGTATGAAAGTCAAGTCATTGTGATTGTCCTTGTGGTGCAGCTGGGCTGCCTGCCACTTCTTTGATTTGGAGGTTGCCATTGGCGGCCCTGTAGGATCCTCGGTATTGCCCTCTACCTCGGCATGCCTGTTTTTCCCTTTGAAACTTGTCAGAGTCTGGGAAGGACCAATTCTTTGAAGGCCAGTTTCTGCTGAATCTGGGTGGCTGAACCTGGAGGAAATCCTTGACTGTCTGTACTGACTTAGCTTTTTCCTCAATGGATTTCAACACATCTTGTGCATTAGCACCAAAAAGCTTTGGTTTTTCCAGAGGTGCATCAAGTAACTTTACTTTAACATGGTCTGGCAATGGCTGATCTTTTAACCAAGCATGTCTACGTATCACAGCCCCAGTCATAGCTGCCCTACATGAAGCCTCCAATGCATCATAACCACACTGAAGAAAATGATTGTTAACCTGCTGAATGTTATGAATATGATCCTGCAATGCCTTTCTATCAATAGGCTCAGGAGAGGCTAGCTTTTTCTGTAAATCATCCAGTAAAAAATCCTGGTACTGAAACATATGAAAAAGGCAGTTAAGTGACCTCATGGCTAGAGTGGTAGAGGTATAAACATTTTTA